>NW_025900980.1:0-10689 GCF_022539505.1 Lolium rigidum | reverse complement strand
AATCTGAAACTGCGCAGTAATCCAAATCTAGTATGAACTTTTCTATCAAAGACTTTACTTGGCACAACAAAACACAAAACTAAGATAAGAAGAGGTTGCTACAGTAGTAAACAACTTCCAAGACACAAAATAAAAACAAGGTACTGTAGGTAAAAACATGGGTTGTCTCCCATAAGCGCTTTTCTTTAACGCCTTTCAGCTAGGCGCAGAAAGTGTGTATCAAGTATTATCAAGAGACGAAGTGTCAACATCATAATTTGTTCTAATAATAGAATCAAAAGGTAACTTCATTCTCTTTCTAGGGAAGTGTTCCATACCTTTCTTGAGAGGAAATTGATATTTTATATTACCTTCCTTCATATCAATAGTAGCACCAACGAGTTCGAAGAAAAGGTCTTCCCAATATAATGGGACAAGATGCATTGCATTCAATATCCAAGACAACAAAATCAATGGGGACAAGGTTATTGTTAACGGTAATGCGAACATTATCAACTTTCCCCAAAGGTTTCTTTGTAGAATGATCGGCAAGATTAACATCCAAATAACAATTTTTCAGCGGTGGCAAGTCAAGCATATTATAAATTTTCTTAGGCATAACGGAAATACTTGCACCAAGATCACATAAAGCATTACAATCAAAATCTTTAACCTTCATCTTAATGATGGGCTCCCAACCATCCTCTAGCTTTCTAGGAATAGAGGCTTCGCGCTCTAGTTTCTCTTCTCTAGCTTTTATGAGAGCATTTGTAATATGTTGCGTGAAAGCCAAATTTATAGCACTAGCATTAGGACTTTTAGCAAGTTTTTGCAAGAACTTTATAACTTCAGAGATGTGGCAATCATCAAAATTCAAACCATTATAATCTAAAGCAATGGGATCATCATCCCCAATGTTGGAAAAAATTTCAGCGAGTTTATCACGGGCGGTTTCGGCAGTTTTAGCAATTTCGGGCAGTTTCTCGCGCTTTGCATTAGAAGTGGAAACATTGCTAACACCAATTCTTTTATTATTAATAGTAGGAGGTGCAGCAACATGTGTAGCATTAGCATTACTAGTAGTGGTAATAGTCCAAACTTTAGCTACATTCTTCTCTTTAGCTAGTTTTTCATTTTCTTCTCTATCCCACCTAGCACGTGATTCGGCCATTAATCTTATATTCTCGTTAATTCTAACTTGGATGGCATTTGCTGTAGTAACAATTTTATTATGATGATTTTCATTAGGCATAACTTTCGATTTCAAAAGATCAACATCGGCGGCAAGACTATCGACTTTAGAAGCAAGTATATCAATTTTCCCAAGCTTTTCTTCAACAGATTTGTTAAAAGCGGTTTGTGTACTAATAAATTCTTTAAGCATAGCTTCAAGTCCGGGGGTGTGTTCCTATTATTGTTGTAAGAATTCCCATAAGAATTACCATAGCCGTTGCCATTATTATAAGGATATGGCCTATAGTTATTACTAGAATTGTTCCGGTAAGCATTGTTGTTGAAATTATTATTTTTAATGAAGTTTACATCAACAGGTTCTTCATGAGCAACCAATGAAGCTAACGGAACATTATTAGGATCAATATTAGTCCTATCATTCACAAGCATAGACATAATAACATCAATCTTATCACTCAAGGAAGAGGTTTCTTCAACGAAATTTACCTTCTTACCTTGTGGAGCTCTTTCCGTGTGCCATTCAGAGTAATTGATCATCATATTATCAAGAAGCTTTGTTGCTTCACCAAGAGTGATGGACATAAAGATACCTCCAGCAGCTGAATCCAATAAATTCCGCGAAGAAAAATTTAGTCCTGCATAGAAGGTTTGGATGATCATCCAAGTAGTCAGTCCATGTGTTGGGCAATTTTTAACCAGAGATTTCATTCTTTCCCAAGCTTGAGCAACATGTTCAGTATCTAATTGTTTAAAATTCATTATGCTACTCCTCAAAGATATAATTTTAGCAGGGGGATAATATCTACCAACAAAAGCATCCTTGCATTTAGTCCATGAATCAATACTATTCTTAGGCAGAGATAGCAACCAATCTTTAGCTCTTCCTCTTAATGAGAAAGGGAACAATTTTAATTTTATAATGTCACCATCTACATCCTTATATTTTTGCATTTCACATAGTTCAACAAAATTATTAAGATGGGCAGCGGCATCATCGGAACTAACACCGAGAAAATTGCTCTCGCATAACAAGATTCGATAAAGCGGTTTAATTTCAAAGAATTCTGTCTGTAGTAGCGAGGTGGAGCAATAGGTGTGCATAAGAAATCATTATTATTTGTGGTTGTGAAGTCACACAACTTAGTGTTTTCAGGAGTATTCATTTTAGCAACAGTAAATAAAGCAAACTAGATAAAGTAAATGCAAGTAACTAATTTTTTTGTGTGTTTTTGATATAGCAAACAAGATAACAAATAAAGTAAAACTAGCAACTAATTTTTTTGTATTTTGATTTAGTGCAGCAAACAAAGTAGTAAATAAAACTAAGCAAGACAAAAACAAAGTAAAGAGATTGGGAAGTGGAGACTCCCCTTGCAGCGTGTCTTGATCTCTCCGGCAACGGCGCCAGAAATTTGCTTGATGCGTGTAGTTGACATGTCCGTTGGGAACCCCAAGAGGAAGGTGTGATGCGTACGTCGGCAAGTTTCCCTCAGTAAGAAACCAAGGTTTAATCGAACCAGTAGGAGTCAAAAAGCACGTTGAAGGTTGATGGTGGCGGGATGTAGTGCGGCGCAACACCAGAGATTCCGGCGCCAACGTGGAACCTGCACAACAACCAAAGTACTTTGCCCCAACGAAACAGTGAGGTTGTCAATCTCACCGGCTTGCTGTAACAAAGGATTAACCGTATTGTGTGGAAGATGATTGTTTGCGAGAAAACGGTAGAACAAGTATTGCGATAGATTGTATTTCGAGTATAGAGAATTGGACCGGGGTCCACAGTTCACTAGAGGTGTCTCTCCCATAAGATAAATAGCATGTTGGGTGAACAAATTACAGTTGGGCAATTGACAAATAAAGAGGGCATGACCATGCACACACATATTATGATGAGTATAGTGAGATTTAATTGGGCATTACGACAAAGTACATAGACCGCTATCCAGCATGCATCTATGCCTAAAAAGTCCACCTTCAGGTTATCATCCGAACCCCCTCCAGTATTAAGTTGCTAACAACGAGACAATTGCATTAAGTATTGCGCGTAATGTAATCGGTAACTACATCCTTGAACATAGCACCAATGTTTTATCCCTAGTGGCAACAACACATCCACAACCTTAGAACTTTCTCGTCAGCGTCCCGAGATATCAATGGAGGCATGAACCCACTATCGAGCATAAATACTCCCTCTTGGAGTTACAAGCATCTACTTGGCCAGAGCATCTACTAGTAACGGAGAGCATGCAAGATCATAAACAACACATAGACATAACTTTGATAATCAACATAACAAGTATTCTGTATTCATCGGATCCCAACAAATGCAACATATAGAATTACAGATAGATGATCTTGATCATGTTATGCAGCTCACAAGATCCGACAATGAAGCACAATGGGGAGAAGACAACCATCTAGCTACAGCTATGGACCCATAGTCCAGGGGTAGACTACTCACACATCACTCCGGAGGCGACCATGGCGGCGTAGAGTCCTCCGGGAGATGAATCCCCTCTCCGGCGAGGTGCCGGAGGCGATCTCTCGAACCCCCGAGATGGGATTGGCGGCGGTGGCGTCTCAGTAAGGTTTTCCGTATCGTGGCTCTCGGTACTGGGGGTTTCGCGACGGAGGCTTTAAGTAGGCGGAAGGGCAAGTCAGGAGGCGACACGAGGGGCCCACACCATAGGGCCGCGCGGCCGAGAGCGAGGGCCGCGCCGCCCTAGGGTTTGGCCGCCTCGTGGCCCCACTTCGTCTCCTCTTCGGTCTTCGGAAGCTTCGTGGCAAAATAGGACCACGGGCGTTGATTTCGTCCAATTCCGAGAATATTTCGTTACTAGGATTTACTGAAACCAAAAACAGTAGAAAACGACAAGCGGCACTTCGGCATCTTGTTAATAGGTTAGTTCCGGAAAATGCACGAATATGACATAAAGTGTGCATAAAACATGTAGATAACATCAATAATGTGGCATGGAACATAAGAAATTATCGATACGTCGGAGACGTATCATACAGCAACAAGTTTTCCCTCAGTAAGAAACCAAGATTATCGAACCAGTAGGAGTCAAGGAACATGTGAAGGTTGTTGGTGGCGGAGTGTAGTGCGGCGCAACACCAGGGATTCCGGCGCCAACGTGGAACCTGCACAACACAATCAAAGTACTTTGCCCCAACGTAACAGTGAGGTTGTCAATCTCAACGGCTTCTTTGTAAACAAAGGATTAAATGTATAGTGTGGAAGATGATGTTTGTTTGCGAAGAACGACAAAGAACAAGTATTGCAGTAGATTGTATTTCAGATGTAAAGAATGGACCGGGATCCACAGTTCACTAGTGGTGTCTCTCCCATAAGATAAATAGCATGTTGGGTGAACAAATTACAGTTGGGCAATTGACAAATAGAGAAGGAATAACAATGCACATATATATATCACGATGACTACTATGAGATTTAATTAGGGCATTACGACAAAGTACAAGACCGCTATCCAGCATGCATCTATGCCTAAAAAGTCCACCTTCAGGTTATCATCCGAACCCCTTCCAGTATTAAGTTGCAAACAACGAGACAATTGCATTAAGTATGGTGCGTAATGTAATCAACACAAATATCCTTAGACAAAGCATTGATGTTTTATCCCTAGTGGCAACAACACATCCACAACCTTAGAACTTTACGTCATCTGTCCCGGATTCAATGGAGGCATGAACCCACTATCGAGCATAAATACTCCCTCTTGGAGTTACAAGTATCAACTTGGCCAGAGCCTCTACTAGCAACAAAGAGCATGCAAGAACATAAACAACACATATATAATAGATTGATAATCAACTTGACATAGTATTCCATATTCATCGGATCCCAACAAACACAACATGTAGCATTACAAATAGATGATCTTGATCATGATAGGCAGCTCACAAGATCTAACATGATAGCACAATGAGGAGAAGACAACCATCTAGGTACTGCTATAGACCCATAGTCCAGGGGTGAACTACTCACACATCAATCCGGAGGCGATCATGGTGATGAAGAGTCCTCCGGGAGATGATTCCCCTCTCCGGCGAGGGTGCCGGAGGCGATCTCCTGAATCCCCGAGATGGGATTGGCGGCGGCGGCGTCTCTGGAAGGTTTTCCGTATCGTGGCTCCCGGTACTGGGGTTTTCGCGACGGAGGCTTTAAGTAGGCGGAAGGGTAGGGTTGGAGGCGGCGCGAGGGGCCCACACCATAGGGCGGCGCGGGCCTCCCTCTGGCCGCGCGGCCCTATGGTGGCGGCGCCTCGTCGCCCCACTTCGTAACCCTTTCGGTCTTCTGGAAGCTTCGTGGAAAAATAAGACCACGGGCGTTGATTTCGTCCAATTCCGAGAATATTTCCTTTGTAGGATTTCCGAAACCAAAAACAGCGAAAACTGACAAGCTGGCTCTTCGGCATCTCGTCAATAGGTTAGTGCCGGAAAATGCATAATAATGACATAAAGTGTGTATAAAACATGTGAGTATCATCATAAAAGTAGCATGGAACATAAGAAATTATAGATACATTTGAGACGTATCAGTCATGATTTCATGTGTAAAGTTATTCTAAGAATTTAGGAATATGGTTGGATAAACTCTAGAATTACTAATCTTATTTAGCAAACTTTAGCTTGAATTATTTAGGATAGATCCTATGCTCATCATGGTCAATTCACTTGCTAAGATGAGGTCCAAACTATAACACATTATTCCATTTGGTCAACTAAGCAAGGTACTTGGAAGGCAAAATAGAATTGGATATTGGTTTAACTCAAATCACCTAAATAGTATTTAAGCTTAAGGTATATTTATGGCTTTGAGTTTATACTTATGATCCATGATACACAAGTTAGGGTTTAGGCATAGGTTCAATGTGGGTATGATCTAGGGTTTCCCTTATACTTATCATTTCATGTGATGGATGATATCTACTTATCACATAGGTTTAACTTATCATCTAAATCTAAAGAGCATAGTCATGCATTAGACATGATCAACTAATTTCTCACTAATCTCTCTTTATTATTCCTCTCATCACACTCATCTAGATTCTTAGGGTTTATGATCATTACCAAGTTGTGATGATTATGAAATTATTTCTTAAGGTATTGCTATTGGAATAGGGTTCTCACCTCCAATCAAAGGTTGAATTGAACAACTAGGATTAGTAATTCCCTAGTATTCTTGTATGGAGATGGCTATAGTTAATATTATCACTTCTCTCACTTCTCAATACTTGACACATCCTAGGGCTCTACTAAATATGATGTTATGATCTTGTAAATTTATGGTCTGCCTAGGAATTCTACCTTGCTATGTTCTGTAGCTTGTCCTCAGGAGATCTGATAAACCTGCACCTTGTGGTATGCCTCCACCTCCTAGCTTCTTCATCTTGATCCTAGCTAATGTATGGAAGGTCTCAAGGTTTTGGTTCCCTTGTGCGTGGTACTAGATGATCAAATGGGTGAAGGGTGTGACTCCTTTTATAGGCGTGGGCAAGCTCTAGTATCATGACACATAGGTATGTGACTCTTGTTTTAACTTGATGAATAAGGTGCTTGGTTGTCATGCCCTCATCCATAGCAATCCTTTGAGCATGAGGTGGCATAGCTTAGGAGGCAAGCTATGTAGATATTTTCATCCCATGTGGCATGAACATTATCCTCTCATATGATTTATTTTTAGATAGCCAAGTGGAATTTGTTAGTAGATGTCTTGTGAATGCTTTTATACTTATGAATAATGCTCCATATCATATTTGATTTGATTTACATTATAATATTGGTCAAAAGGTCAAGGTTGAAGGTTATTCCTCAATTTTGGATAGTTGGTGTTTGATTTCACCAAGGCATGTTCATATGAGTTTCAAAATACTCATAGTGAGTTTTATTAAAATAGTTTGAACTATAATTCGTAATATAAACGGATTTAGTTTTATGAAATTCCATATATTTAATAAGTTATAACTTAAATAAGAATGTGTGGCTTTTACGCACTTTAAACCCTGTGGTTTACCTTATTTGGTAATAAGTTTGGAAGTGAATTAAATTACACACATAGGTAGTTGCTGACTTTTAAGTGTTAATAAGTTAGGATTTGATTCTTTTAAGAATGTGTTATTGTGAGGAATACAATGTTATGATCCTTTACATATAAGATTTTGGTATTTGATCCTCACTTAAAGTGTTGTGTAATAGTTCTACTTCCTTTTGATCCAACCTATGGATTAAATTATGTCTACCCAAAACAAGGGTTTAGCAAAGGGTCTTGAGGTTTATAGCGCTTGATTTGATGAGATACTTCAATTCCATCAAGTCAAGTGAAACTTCAGTTACTGTGACAAGTTTTATTTGAAAGCGCGAAAATTTTCCGGATTTTCTATAGATGAATGCAATGCACACTCTGGTGTTCTCTCATTTTGTAGCCTCTAAACCTGAGATATTACATCTCCTCGGCCGCGACGCGGATCGTCTCATCTTCGGTGACCCACCGCGTGTCCTGGCACTCCTCCTCCGCCGTCCGCGGGACCTAGCGCGGGCGGCGAGCGAGAGCTTCACCCACATGGTCTGCAGGCTGCGCGGCATGGCATGGAGAAGGTAGAGGGAGAGAGGGCGGCGAAGAGGGTGAGCTCTGCGAGGCCGCGCGCGCCTTATTTTATAGCCGGCGGCCTTGGCGGGAAACTTGGGCGCGCGTGAGCGCGCGCGGGAACTTTCCCGCGCGTTCTCCCACCCACCATTGCTATCCCGTCGAGGCCTGCCATGGTGCAGAGCCACCCAGGGATGATGAGCCACGTGACGTTTTTTGGGTCGCCGCGTTGGGCGCAGCTACGATCCAAACGGACACGCGAACGTGTGGCGCTATCCACATGTCCGTGCAGTCACGCAAACGGTCGAAACCGAACACGTGGACGTGGGGCGCTGTTCGCATGTCCACGCGACCATGCAAACGGTCGAAATCAGACACGCTAAAATTAAAGAGAGGTGCTTTAGTTCCAATTTTATAGCCCCGGTTGTAAAACCGGGACTGACTTATTTTCTACTAGTGCAGTACATTAACAAATGAACTATTGGTCAAAGTTTGTGGTAATGAATCAGAGTACGTCCAAAACCAAACAAAAAAAGAAAGTACGTCTATATTTGTAGTTTATATATGCACTAGGTGTTTCGCAAAAAAAAAAAAAGTTTAACACCGCCGTGCAGTGTTGAATTTGAGACGGTACGTGTGGGCGTTGTTAATTCGGGCGATGCGACTTGCATAGCATGTGACCTGGTCGGTCGGTCAAATGCCTGATCGCGCATGCAATCTTTGACTAGATTAAACAGATAAATAAATTTGTCATCGTGTTTCGTTTATTAACAGGTTACGTGGTACGGAGTACCCATACAAGTACACGTACGGGGAGAATATTACGCTCCAAATATAATTTCCGCCGGGCTAATAATAATGCAGACTTTTCAAGTTCTCAAGTCCATGGAGATGTCTTCGTCCCAGACTCAATATTATAGCGACTGTTCATGGGTGATCAAACACCACGTGTTGTGGCCGTTGACAAGATAGAAGCTAAATCTCAGTTTCGGTGGTAGTTGAGGTAACATCTTCTGAGAAAGAGAAAAAATGTATCCGATACACACACTTTTCCAATCTAAGTCCTACTATTTGTTTTTGTCTTCGTTCAAACTTTCTTTAAGCCTGACCAAATTTACATAAATAAATATGGATATCTATGATAATGCAAAACAGATACACTATGAAAATAGATTCCAAGATGCATATACATTGACATAGTTTGGTACTTAGATATTTTCCGTTATAAACGTGAAAACTCAATTTTTTTTGACAAAATACAAAACAAATAGGAGAATTACTCACTCCGTCCCCAAATAAGTGACATATAAATTTAGTCAGAAGGTCCTTCATTCCTAATTTCAACCAAATACATACAAGAAAATATCAACATCTCTAATATTGAATAAATATATTATGGAGATATCTTATGGTGGATCGGTTGCCATGGATTTCATATTACAAATCTAACCGTGTAAAAGTTCGATCAAACACAAAGTACGAAACCAACATCTGGAATATAAAATCGACACTACTACAATCATCATAAAATGTATTTTTATATTTACACATTTGGTGTTGGAGATGTTTACATATTTTTACTATACAGTTACCTAAGTTTTATGAGTTTGAATTTTACTGAACCTCGGGCCGAAGGCGTGCTGTTGCTAGGTCGGGAGCAACAGATCGTTAAAAGCACGGGCATGCACGCCTAGATCCCGGCCGATTTATACTCGACTAAATATCACTTAGTACATGATGCCATCCAAGTCCGAATTGCAACCTGGGTGCAACTCATGTGCATGAATCTCGAAGCGAATTGAATGGTTTCGATATTATTTTCTCGGTTACCACGTAGACGTAACTATGGAAATCTCGGATGCAGCTCATTTGCCACTAACGAAATCTTAGTTGCAACCCACTTACAACGAGACGAAGCGTAATGCTGTGTTTGGTTGCAATGAATTGGGCTCTGAATTGAATTGACAATGGAAAACCAAATCAACCAATTCAATTCAATACCACAAATGTTGTTTGGATGCGCGTGGTATTCAGCTATAGAATCAAAAGATCAATGGAATTCTAAATCTTGTTTGGATGCACATTGTGTGGAATTGCAAAATTTCAATTTAAATCAGCACTTCTTCTTCTCCACCAAATCTGCAAAATCGAAGTGCAAATGGGGCAAGGGGAGCAGACCACCGACCGGCGAGCCTGAGCTCGAGATTCTTCTGACGGTGGCGGGCAGGGAGAAGTGCCAGACTGCCGGCGAGGGATGCACGAGATCCGCGGCGGGGCAGGGGGAAGGGCTGGAGCTGCGGCCGCGTGGGGCTGCCGGCGGCGCGGGTGGAGCAACGACGGCGAGCGGTTGTCCATGTCGTGGTGCCGGGGTGCCGAGCTGGTGCGGGGGAGGCCGGAGATGCGAGGGCCCCGGCCGGCCGCGCGAGGGGAGCCAGTAGATGCGCCGCCTCCTGCCGGCCGCAGGGGAAGGCGGCGGAGCCGTGCAGGATGACGGGGAGGCGGAGGTAGCCGGGACCGCGCCGGTGGCAGAGGAAGAAGAGGTTGTGGACCGCGGGGATGGTCGGGGCCGGTCGTGTAGTTGCGGCGGCGCTCGGCTGTCCGGCGGCGGCGCTCGTCTGGCCGGCGAGGACAGGGGCGGGCGGCGCCGCCGGGAGGAGCTCCTCTCGCGTGAGCTAGCCTGTTCGGACGGAGCGAAGCGCTGCTCCAATTCAGAGATGAATACAGAGGTGCTGAGGTCTGAATTCGCGAAGGGGTAAGTTAGCGTGGTGCGGGAGTGGGCTTGGAATTGGACTACAATTCCCACAGATGACGTAATACCAAGCACAGCCAAACCGGTGAGGCTGGGCGCTCGACCCTAGAGCTTCGCCCGCCCGGGTTCTCAATTCTAAGCATCCAAACACTGCCTAAGG
>NW_025900979.1:0-27163 GCF_022539505.1 Lolium rigidum | reverse complement strand
GTCAGGGTCCCCCATGATTTCTTTACGGTAATCCAAATCTAGTATCAACCTTTCTATCAAAGACCTTACTTGGCACAACAATGCAATAAAATAAGATAAGGAGAGGTTGCTACAGTAGTAACAACTTCCAAGACTCAAATACAAAATAAAAGTACTGTAGCAAAATAAACACATGGGTTATCTCCCAAGAAGTTCTTTCTTTATAGCCATTAAGATGGGCTCAGCAGTTTTAATGATGCACTCGCAAGAAATAGTATTTGAAGCAAAAGAGAGCATCAAGAGGCAAATTCAAAACACATTTAAGTCTAACATGCTTCCTATGAAAAGGAATCTTGTAAATAAACAAGTTATGTAGGCATAATGCAATAAGCATAGGAAAACTAGACAAGCTCAATTTCAAAATTTTAAGCATATAGAGAGGTATTTTAGTAACATGAAAATTTCTACAACCATATTTTCCTCTCTCATAATAATGTCCAGTAGCATCATGAGCAAACTCAACAATATAAGTATCACATAAAACATCTTTATTCACATGCATAAAAGTATCATTACCCTCCACATAAGCATAGTCAATTTTATTGGTAATAGTGGGAGCAAATTCAACAAAGTAGCTATCATTATTATTCTCATCATCAAATATAGGAGGCATAGTGTAATCATAATCAAATTTATACTCCATAACAGGCGGTACTAAAAGACTACTATCATTATAATCATCATAAATAGGAGGCAAATTATCATCAAAGTAAATTTTCTCCTCAATGCTTGGGGGGCTAAAAAGATCATGCTCATCAAAACCAGCTTCCCCAAGCTTAGAACTTTCTATATCATTAGCAACAATGGTATTCAAAGTGTTCATACTAATGTGTTCCATGGGTTTTTTAATTTTCGCATCAAACCATCCATGTCTTAAATCAGGAAATAGAATAAGAAGCTCATTGTTGTCCATTATGCCAAACTAGTGTAAACAAGAAACAAAAAGATGCAATTGCAGGATCTAAAGGAAATAGCTTCGAACACTCACACAATGGCGCCAGAAAAGTACTTTACCTGGGACCGGAGTATGAGAGCCTTTTACCTTTCCTCCCCGGCAACGGCGCCAGAAAAGTGCTTGATGTCTACGTGTGCTTCTATTCTTGTAGACAGTGTTGGGCCTCCAAGAGTAGAGGTTTGTAGAACAGCCGCAAGTTTCCCTTAAGTGGATCACCCAAGGTTTATCGAACTCAGGGAGGAAGAGGTCAAAGATATCCCTCTCAAGCAACCCTGCAACCACAAAGCAAGAAGTCTCTTGTGTCCCCAACACACCTAATAGGTGCACTAGTTCGGCGAAGAGATAGTGAAATACAGGTGGTATGAATAAATATAAGCGGTAGCAACGGCACCGGAAAAGTGCTTTGCCCGGGGCTGGCGTGTGGTTGATGGTGGTAATATTGCGGACGAGTATAAATGCGGTAAAACGAGTAAACAAGCAGCGATAGCGATATTTAGGAACAAGGCCTAGGGATCATACTTTCACTAGTGGACACTCTCAACATTGATCACATAACAGAATAAATAGATAAATGCTAGACTCTACACCCTCTTGTTGGATGATGAACACCACTAACTGTGTAGGATTACATGAACCCTCAATGCCGGAGTTAACAAGCTCCACAATATTCAATGTTCATATTTAAATAACCTTAGAGTGCATAACAGATCAACATAACCAAACCAAGTACTAACATAGCATGCACACTCGTCACCTTCACACTACGAAAGGAGGAATAGATCACATCAATACTATCATAGCAATAGTTAACTTCATAATCTACAAGAGATCACAATCATAGCCCACACCAAGTACTACACGATGCACACACTGTCACCATTACACCGTGCAGGAGGAATAAACTACTTTAATAACATCACTAGAGTAGCACACAGATAAATTGTGATACAAAACACATTGCAATCATAAAGAGATATAAATAAGCACTTCACTATGCCATTCATAACGGTGAATAAGTATTCTGTGAAATATAGCCTAAGAGACCCACACGGTGCACACACTCGTCACCTTTACACACGTGGGACAAGGAGTCTCCGGAGATCACATAAGTAAAATCCACTTGACTAGCACAATGACATCTAGATTACAAGCATCATCATATGAATCTCAATCATGTAAGGCAGCTCATGAGATTATTGTATTGAAGTACATAGGAGAGAGATGAACCACATAGCTACCGGTACAGCCCCGAGCCTCGATGGAGAACTACTCCCTCCTCATGGGAGACATCAGCGGTGATGAAGATGGCGGTGGTGTCGATGGAGGAGCCTTCCGGGGGCACTTCCCCGTCCCGGTGGCGTGCCGGAACAGAGACTCCTGTCCCCCAGATCTTGGCTTCGCGATGGCGGCGGCTCTGGAAGGTTTTCTCTGGTTTCGTCGAACGTAATAGGGTTTTCGCGACGGAGACCTTAAGTAGGCGGAAGGGCAGCCTCGGAGGGGGCCTGGTGGGACCACACACTAGGCCGGCGCGGCCAGGGCTTGGGCCGCGCCGCCCTACTGTGTCCCCACCTCGTGGCCCCACTTCGTTTCCCCTTCGGACTTCTGGAAGCTTCGTGGAAAAATAGGACCCTGGGCGTTGATTTCGTCCAATTCCGAGAATATTTCCTTACTAGGATTTCTGAAACCAAAAACAGCGAGAAAACAACAAGCGGCACTTCGGCATCTCGTCAATAGGTTAGTTCCGGAAAACGCATAAATATGACATAAAGTATGCATAAAACATGTAGATATCATCAATAATGTGGCATGGAACATAAGAAATTATCGATACGTCGGAGACGTATCAGATACCACCAAAAATTAGTCAATGGCACCCATGCACTGAACCATGTGAGACTTGGAGCAGAGAAGACATCAAGATAAGAGCAGTTATGCTGTCATATACTCACAAACATAGCCTTCAGATGCGTCCTGGTCACCACACGGGTGGCCACAGCAATGAGCCGAGACCTCGGTGATCTGGCTGGGGCAGGTGCAGGAGCCTGGGCTGGTACACGAGCTGGTGCTGATGCAGGAGACTGCTGGGCAGGTGCAATAAACGGTGCCTCTAGAGGAACCGGTGCTGATGCAGGAGACTGCTGGGCAGGTGCAGTAAACGGTGCAGCTAGAGGAACTAGTGCTGATGCAGGAGCCTGCTGGGCAGGTGTACTATATGGGGCCTCTACAGGAACCAATGCTGATGTAGGGCCTGCTGGGTAGATGCAGTAAACGGAGCTGGTACAGGAACCGGTGCTGATGCAGGAGAGTGGGAAGCTGGTGCCGGTGCTGGTGTGGGTGCCCTTTGTGACATCCGCTCCTGTTCCATCATGGGATCTGCAGCTTTGATCATGTTAAACCCAGCAAGCTAGAACAGAGGGAATGGTTTAGAACAACTGCTCAGGATGTAGTAATCAAAGGATATGAGTACAAAAAAGTTACATATTATATATTTGGAAGTGTCTCCAACTCTGTAAGCAGTTACGTATATCTGCCAGTTTGAGTTTCTGATCCTCAGCTCATCGCCCTTCTTCAGACCGTAGTCAAAAGCAAACTTTCGCCAATCATGTCCATACAAATATGTGATGGTCTGCGCCTTGTAGACATACACCTCATAGACCGTGTAGGTGTTCATCAATTTGCCATTGCCATGCATAGTGAAAGACCCTTCATGCGGACACATCTGGTTAATCATTGGACGAAGTTCACAAGGTACAGTCTGCATGTGAAAATTGATACTAATGTAAGAAGCAGGAAGACTAAATACAAGACTTTACTATATGCCAATTAATGCTAAACCACTGAGAATACATACCTGTAACTCTGTGAAGGAGTTATTAGAAAGGTAGATAGAGCCATAGGAGGTGTTATATGCGGGGTATGTACATGGGCCCGCCATATTCCCGCAAGCTCGGCATCAGGATGGTGAAGGAAACATGGGAGGTACTACTGGTGTGTAGCGCTGAATGTAAGCGGAAGAGTTAGGTTGTGTAAAGTGCATAGTTCAGAGCAATGCAAATGTTGACAAGCGAGTGCATAACACTATGTTACAAACTAAACAGTCAAAATTTAGTGTATGATGAATATAAGCATGCTAATTTGGTGTTTCCTAATTCCAAAAAGCATTAGACAGAGCCGGTGATAATATCAGACATAAATCATGGCATGTATATGTGGCTGAAGAAAATATACCCGAACCATTGGATGGTTACGACCCGGCTGGTCCTTGGACTTGAGCTTATATAAGCACCCAGAAGGTGGGGCTGACAGTAACTTGGTGGCAGCCTCTGCAGATGCCTCATCAGCAGCAGTTGCAATCCTTTTGACCAATGAAGGCTTAGCAGTTTCAGTCTGCATATGAAAATTGAAGAGAAACAGACATCAGCAGTGATATATAAAATGAATCTATGAAACACTGATGCATATAGTGCTGGATGTAAGTGGAAGAATAGGGTTGTGTGTGTTTCTGAACTATTGGTAAGCATTAGACAAAGCCGGCAATAAACAGACAAATCAAATCATGTATGAGGATTAAGAAAATATACCTGCTTACTGAAAAGGATACCACCCAGCTGGCCCGTGGCCTTGTGCTTGAGGAGGTTTTCAGAAGATGGTGGTGGCACCATCGTCTTCACAGCAGCCTCATCATGATCATTTTTTATCCATTTGAGTAGAGGCACAGAAGTTTCATCCTGCATATGAATAGCAACAGAACTCATCATTGATATTTAATAAATCTATGAGATAGACTGATGAAAATAGTGCGGGATGTAAGTGGAAGAATAGGGTTGTGCATAGACAACTGTTGACAACAATGCAAATGATTACAAAAGAAACCAACCGAACTCAACAGTTTATATACTGGATGAGACAGACTGAAAAGTGAAAAATTAGTGTATGATGATTGTAAGCAAACGCAGTGTTTCTGAACTTTTGGTAAGCATTAGACAAAGCCAACAGTAATTAAACAGATAATAATAAAATCATGTATGTGGATTAAGAAAATATACCAGATTCATTAAAAGGTCACCACCCAGCTGGCCCATGGCCTCGTGCTTGTAGAGGTTTCCGGAAGATGGTGCCGGCACCATCGTCCTCACAGGAGCCTCATCAGCCTCATTTTGCATCCACTTGAGTAAAGGCGCAGCAGTTTCAACCTTCATAAGAATGGGAACAGATCTCAGCAGTGATATTGAATGACTCTGAGACAGACTGATGCATATAGTGCTGGATGTAAGTGGAAGGGTATGGATGTGTATGGACAAGAGTTCACAACTATGCAAGGGTTTGTTCGGTTCTGAAACAGCGTGGAATGGAATGGAATGGTTCCATTTCAGAGGAATGGAATGGTTACATTTTTGTTCGGTTGGGAAAATGGAGAGCAGAACAGATCGATGTTAAACTAATCATTTGTCTCAAAATTGTAATTAAAAATTGCAAATGACATTTTAATCTCAAAGTCGTAATTAACAGCGTCTAATGGTGCTCTTTTAATCTAAAAATCGTAATTAACATCATTTTTTGTTGGGTTAGGGGAACTAGAGAGTAGATGAACATTACTGTATGATGATTGTAAGCAAACAAATTTGGTGTTTCTAAACTTTTGGCTTCGAGATCTTATGGGTTTCAACTCTAGCCTACCCCAACTTGTTTGGGACTGAAAGGCTTGGTTGTTGTTGTTGTTGTTGTTGTAAACTTTTGGCAAGCATTAGAAAAAACCGACAATAATCAAACAAAAATCAAGGCATGTTCTGTGGATTAAGAAAATATACCATATTCATTAAAAGATCACCACCCAGCTGGCGCGTGGCCTTGTGCTTGTAGAGGCATTTAGAAGATGGGGGCGGCATCAACATACTGGTAGCCTGATCTGCCGCAGTTTTGATCTTCCTTTTGAGTAAAGGCCCTAAAGTTTCAGTCTGTATATGAATACAAAAACAAAAGGCAGACCTCAGCAGTGATATTGAATTACTGTATGAGATAGACTGATGCATATAGTGGATGCTCTTATCCTTTTGCACCATGAACACTAGCTATGGACAGACAAAAAAACTAGTTGACTCAGATTTGTCTAGATACCTCCATCCCAAAGTCAAAACAAGTAAAGTTTGACCAAAATTTTAGAACATTCTATCAACAAATATAATATTGTGTAGATACCGTAGGAAAATATATTTCACAACCTATTTAATGATATTAATTTTGTATTTTGCATGTTAATGATTTTTGGTAAAAGCTTAGTCAAACATGGTATAGTTTGACTTTCTAAAAATAATATAAGCCCTGAGATTTGGGATGGAGGTAGTAGTATCTAGAGCTAAAACACATCTAGATACATCCGTATCTACAGATAGTTGAGTCAATTAATTTGGATCTGAGGGAGTATCAGATTCAGACTACATCATGGTAAGTTGATTAAAAAAATTACCCCTCGGCGGTCCCTGCCCAGCTCGGCAGTGGCATTTCGCTTCTTGTGCTGCAGATCGGGCCATGCTCCTGCAGCAGGTGGGGCGCTATTCTCGTTCCACATAGCCTCAGCAGGGAACCTGGAGGTACCAACCTGATACAGAGAATATAGAGCATGGTGTCACAGAGGCTTTCCGCACAAACAGCTGAAGACATGTGCTACTTTAAGCATCTTCCAGAACAGGAACAGATTGAGGATGCAGACAGACAGAGTGAATAAGCAAACGGAGTACCTGCTTTGCGGGGCTGGGGACGCAGGTCAGGCTCAGCCAACTGCCCACATGCGTGGTGGCCTTACGCACCATTGGCCCCCCCACCACCACCGAGGTCTTTCCTTTCCTCTAGAAGCGGATAAAAGATACATTGAGGATCAGCTGAAACTACAAGGGTTGCAAATGTCGACAAATAAAGGAAGAACACCCCAATCCAAGCAAAGGTAGCCCCCGCCCCCACCCCCATCAATCACTCCCAGTGCGAGGGTGACCAGAAAGACACCCCTTCGGCCATAATAGGAAATAGATGCGCAAGATATCGAGGTGAGGAAAAAAGAACCGATCTCGAGAAAGGAAAGAACATTACTAGTACTACCTAATCCGCTTGGTCTAGATGCACCTTGCCCCTCCAAGCTGGATGCCTGGACGGTGGAGGCCAAAAGGAGGGGATCGAGCTAGCTAGCGGCTTGCATTCGTCGGATGTCGGCACTCGATCGGGAGAGAAGGGGGCTACATAAAGGGGACGGGTAACATATTTTATTACACAGTGCACTTACTGATGTGACTAGTCATTACATGTCTCACTTAAACTGGGGCCCATAGTGTGGCACCCCAAATTCACTTGAAGCTGCCCGGCGGGACGCATTGGCGCGTCAAGAAAACACCCCGAATTGTAGCGGGGAAATGCACAAAAATTCGAAATTCAACCACACCGCCACGCGCCAAGGACGCGGGCTGTTCCTTCCTCTTCCTCGGTTCCTCCTCCCCTATCCAAAAAACCCCAAATCCCAAGATCAAACAAAAAAACCCCAAATCCCCTGGCCGCCATGCATGTCCTCGTTAACCCGCTGGAGATCGTTCCCAGACAAGGCGGACCCCCGCCCTGAGATCCCGAGTTCCGTCCACCTCGAGGCACTGCGTGCTGTCTCGCAGCAGCGGCTTGAGGGCGCTGCAGAGGAAGTTCCGCCGGAAAGTGCTCATGGCAACCGTGCAAGCTCACCGGCGTGTTGTATCCCGAGAGGAACTAGTCAAAGCATTGCTATTCGCAAAAAAAAATTGCGGGCCAAGATCTGGTCAAAGCTTCGTCGATGGCTTGCCGTGAGAGGCTTGGAGTCCAGAGTCAATAAACTAGCTGCTCGAGGACTTGGGCGGTTTACACCAATTCATATTAACTGACTCAAGTTTGTTAGTCTAGTTAACAAATGCATCTAGATACATCCATATCTAGACAAAATTGAGTCAATTAATATGAATCAGAGGGGAGTACCTGAAAGTGTTTCATGCTACCAATTAATGCACTGGCAGGACTCGCTGTAGAAGTAATTGTGCTACTACTCATACAATGAACTGATTGTGTGGGTGTCAAATTTTGCAACGCGATCATCCACTGAATGCTTAATTATAGTTCTAGCGCCAAAGGCGTACAAATCATAACACAGATAGTACATACTACAACACCAGAACATAAGAGTATGAATCATAAAGTAGCTCAACATTTTGCATCAGGGCTGGGTGGTCCTGAGACTACCGGGACGCCCCTGATGATCTCCGGGCGTGCATCCACTTCAACTGAAAGCTATGTACTCGGTCCACGGCTTCCTTCTGTAGGCTGGATAATCTCAGGTGCAGGACCTTCGTCTATGAAAGGCTCGTCATGAGTACCATCCACAGGTGCATCAGGGCTGGGTGGTCTTGAGACTACCCGGACGCCCCTGATGATCTCCGGACGTGCATCCACTTCAACGCAAAGCTGTGTACTCGGTCCACGGCCTCCTTCTGTAAGCTGGATAATCTCAGGTGCAGGACCTTCGTCTATGAAAGGCCCGTCATCATCAAACTGAGATTCATCTTCAAATCTCCCATCAAACTGAGAGACCTCTTCAACTCTATGTTTCTGCAATTAGTACATCAACCGATTAGACAAACATCTAAGGGATGCAACCTGAAAAAATGCCGTTTTACATATTTACCTTCTCATCTGGCACAGCACATGTCCCAGAGCTGAAACCCTTTTCCTGAAGAAAGCGCTTTTTCTCTCCTTCCCGTCCATCCATCTGCAACAAGTTAAATTTGAGTACAGAACCTTGCACAGCAATGCAAACTATTGATCGAAACAGCGGCAGCATCAATATAAATAATTAACTACATATGCCAGCACACATACAGTGTGTGCAATATCTGCTTCTCCCGCTGAAGGATCATTATATGGTTCACCATGATAAACCCACCTAACATATGTGCGGTCCATCCCAAAAATGTGTAAATGATCTTCCACTACATGGTGAGGCCTCTTCTCACCATTCATACATGTGCAGCGCGGGCAATACACATCTAGGTTGTGACCTTCATGAGCTCTAATAAACCCCATAAAGGGTTGAACACCATTTATGTATGAAGGGGAACATAAGTGTCCATGCAGTATCCAAGTTCTGTCCATCTGTTTAATTATGAGATATAGTGGTTGGTGATTAATTTAAGGCGAAGTAGGAAATGTATATCCCTCGAGTACAAAACTATACTACATGATTATGCATTTCAGCAATCATGTCGAGTACAAAACAAAAAATGCTCATCGACATTTTAGCAAACAGATTGTGTACAAAACTCTGCCATGGCATTTCAGCAAATTAACGGATCGAGTGCAGAACTGACTCTATATGCCCACGCAAATGAACAAATTGATCGAGGACAAATCGAGAGGAAAACTATAAAGTGCCAATTAGTTCGAGCATACTGACGATTTTATCTAGCAGCATCAAGAAAATATAAATCGTTAGGCCGTCTTGCCCGATGCATGATTGAGCTAGAGATAGTAGCCCTACCGTGGATCAACTTGACCGCCGGTGTGTCTCGAGAAGAACGACGGGGAGGGGAAGCTTCTTCTTCGCACGGACGGGACGGGGAGGGGAAACTCTTCGCACGGACGGGGATAAGTTGTGTAGGGATGGGTGGGGGGTCATGCGGCCGGGCCGCCGGGGTGATAATGAAGGTCGGTAGGTGGTGTTTAATGGAGTTGCGTTTGTGATTTGCCATGCACAAGGTTGAGGAATAGGCGGTTCCCTTTTCCGCGCGCACAATTCAAACTATCCCGCCCATATAGTTTAAATTCGCCCTATTTTTGTTAAATCGAAATAAAGTCATGTGAGTGGGGGGAAATTAGCAAAGTTGCTTGAAAAATAGTAAAACTCTAGAATTATCCTTTAAATATTATCTAGCTTATTTGATTATCTGCTATGCCATTGTTCCAGTTCTGTGGTTAATTCAATTGGCTGGCCATGTGTTGATGCTATATCTGATGTCTAGCATGCTATAGCATGCTCTTGCAAGCTTCTGGTGGTCATATGATCACCAGTGGCTTGTAGAATCTGCTCTTTGTTGTCAGTGCCTCACTGTGGTCCACTCTGTGCTGTGTGTGTATCACACAGGCTTGGCCTGTGTATGCTGGTGCTTGTCCAAGCATCAGTGGATGCTTGCAATGATCCATTGGATCATCAGCAAGACTCTGTGCATAAGTAGCTTGACTATTTCATTTATCTGTGTAGTTCTGATTGCTTAGTTAGATAAATGATGTGAACTGTTTAACAGTAATGATCATGTGAATGAATTGGATATAGCTAGAGGGATGCCAACAGCTGTTGGGTACCCTAGCTCATACTGAACCCTCTTGGGTAGTGATGTGATGGCTCGAAATGTTGGCTGTGGGTTGAGGTGACCTTGACAGCCACTTGGTGCTGTCATGGTGGCTCCCCCTTTATCTGTGGCTTGCTGTGGTGGTTTATTGTTCACTGGCCTGGCCATGTTTGGTTGCCAGATGCTTTTGATGTTGATAAACCTGGATAGACACATGATAGTCTAATCCTGTCTGATGGCTTTCTTGGCTTTAGGTGCTAGATGATTTCGAATGGCTAGTTAGGGATTTATCCAAGTTGGATTTCCCTGGTATGTCACCATGTTGACATACCACTGTTCCCTTGGTAATTTCCTTCTGACTGTTCTTTGGTTTGCTTGCACCAAAAGGCTTAGTAGCCAGATGATGATACAACTGGGTACTCACACCCCTTTGCTTGTGTGTGATTGATGCATATGCTTATTTGTGAGCAAGACAGATGCTTGTTCATGATTCCATGGTATACCTCACTCCAGCTCCTAGAATTTGGTGTTGGTGTAGAGGTTTTGCTTCTGGTGGTTGTTTGGCTTGCCCTGCTCCTCCTTGTGAGCTTGATGCTTGGTAAATTTCTGGGTTTGGGGAATAGGTGAGACAGCTCTGGCTGTTCACCTGTTCTTGGTGTTCTTGAGCTGTTCTTGCTATCTGGTGACTTACCCTGCTGCTGTGTCGATGGATGAAGCAAATGACTAGGGTTTGCTTCTGAAAAGTTTATATATGATCAGCCATTCCTTCCCTGGTCGACATCACTGCCTGGCTGTTTTGGTGACTCCTCTCTGGGCTGTGTGTGTGCTGCATGCACAAGGCCTGGTGAGCTGCTAGGCTGTGTGTGTGTGCACATGCTTGGTATCTGGCTTGTGTCTTGGCTGAGAGATGGATCAGCTCGGCAGCTTTGATCATATCCACTCCCTTTTCATTTAGTTTCTAACCTGCCAAGTGGCTATGCCACTTGGCATAACTTGCTTTCTTTGTGATTGTGTGCAGGGATCAAAAAGTTGATCAAATAGACATGATGATCATCAAGCTCAAGATTAGATGATATTCACATTGTAGTATTTAGGACAGATTCATACTTGTACTTTTCTTTTATCTTCATTTTCTATTTTTACCATTTTGTGTAATGTGTTGTAATAATTCATTTGTTCCAATTCTGAATATTGTAATTGACAATGTATCATGTGTGATTATCAATAAAGCTCAAGTTTTCCTTAATGAGCTTTACTTAGTTGTTGTATTATTTATAATCTTGATTAATGATAATTGTTTATTAAATTATCTCAAGTTTGAATTATGTGATATTCATTTGATGTTTGAATTTGAAATTCAAATTCAAATTTGGTTTGAATTCAATCATACCACTTAATTTAGAATTCAATCATGCAACTTAAGGTTGTGATGCAAACTCTCCCCTCTCTTCTCAAAACCCTAGTTTAGTTGAATAAGGAACAGGTTTGTCGCACTCTCGAAACCCTAACCCTGTAAGGTGTCGAGAGAGAAACTTGTCCCCCTTTGATGCAGTTTTTGTTTAAAAGCGCGAAATTTCCCCAGAATTTGCAATGCAATGCACATCCCTTTCTAAAATCTACCCCTCGATCGTCTCTAAACCTGGGACATTAAAATGACTTACCAAGCGTACGATATCAACTGGTACACATTCTACACGGAAGAAAAATACTAGAACAGTGTTTACCAGAACTCAGGGGTAACGATGGATTCCTGGACGGGTGACGTAAAGACTAGATACTACAGAAGGATCGAGGAAATCTAGGAGCTTAGCTACGCTGGGGAGAAAGTGCCGATGTTCCGTATCAGATGGGCTAAGAGCGTCACAAAAGAAGACCGGTATTTCACCACCATGTTTCTACCCAAAGCCAACAAATCAAAGTCCACGAACGCCACCGCGCAGAATGAGCCATGGGTACTGGCAGAACACGTGCACCAATGCTTCTTCATAACCGACCCATCCAGGCCTAGTGATACGTCTCAAACGTATCTATAATTTCTTATGTTCCATGCTACTTTTATGATGATACTCACATGTTTTATACACATTATATGTCATTATTATGCGTTTTCCGGAACTAACCTATTGACGAGATGCCGAAGGGCCGCTTGCTCGTTTTCTGCTGTTTTTGGTTTCAGAAATCCTAGTAAGGAAATATTCTCGGAATCGGACGAAATCAACGCCCAGCATCTTAGAATTCCACGAAGCTTCCAGAACACCCGAGAGCAACCAGAGGGGGGCCACAGGGCCACCAGATGACAGGGCGGCGCGGCCCAAGGGGGGGCGCGCCCTCCTACTGTGTGGAGCCCCCGTCAGCCTTTCGACTCCGCCTCTTCGCCTATTTAAAGGTCCCTGACTTAAACCTCGATACGGAAAAGCCACGGTACCAGAAAACCTTCCAGAGCCACCGCCATCGCGAAACTCCAATTCGGGGGACAGAAGTCTCTGTTCCGGCACCCTGCCGGGACGGGGAATTGCCCCCGGAGTCATCTCCACCGCCATCTCCACCGCCATCTTCACCGCCATCGCTGTCTCCATGATGAGGAGGGAGTAATTCACCCCGGGGCTGAGGGCTCTGCTGTAGCTATGTGGTTCATCTCTCTCTTTGTGATCTAGTTGAATATCATCTGTGTGCTACTCTAGTGATGTTATTAAAGTAGTCTATTCCTCCTCCATGGTGTAATGGTGACAGTGTGTGCATCATGTAGTACTTGGTGTAGGTTATGATTGTGATCTCTTGTAGATTATGAAGTTAACTATTACTATGATGGTATTGATGCAATCTATTCCCCCTTTCATAGTCTATCGGTGACGGTGTGCATGCTATGTTAGTACTCGGTACAGTTGCGTTGGTCTATCATGCACTCTAAGGTTATTTAAATATGAATATCGAATGTTGTGGAGCTTGTTAACTCCGGCATTGAGGTGCTCTTGTAGCCCTACACAATTAGTGGTGTTCATCATCCAACAAGAGAGTGTAGAGTGGTTTTATTATGTGATCAATGTTGAGAGTGTCCACTAGTGAAAGTATGATCCCTAGGCCTTATTTCCAAACATCGAATCTCCGTTTATTTACTGTTCTGTTGCATGTTTACTCGCTGCCATATTTTTTTAGATTGCTATTACCACTCATATCCATCCATATTACTTGTATTTCACTATCTCTTCGCCGAACTAGTGCACCTATACATCTGACAAGTGTATTAGGTGTGTTGGGGACACAAGAGACTTCTTGTATCGTGATTGCAGGGTTGCTTGAGAGGGATATCTTTGACCTCTTCCTCCCTGAGTTCGATAAACCTTGGTGATCCACTTAAGGGAAACTTGATGCTGTTCTACAAACCTCTTCTCTTGGAGGCCCAACACTGTCTACAAGAATAGAAGCACCCGTAGACATCACCTAGCCGTGTTATCATGAGGAGAGGCAAGAGGACCATCGTCGGAATGGATGGAGTCGCCAACGAGGAAGACTTCCTAGGACAAGTCGGAGACCCAATGATGGAAGAATCCGAGGACGAAGACACAACATACACCACAAGAAGAAGCAGGACCACGCTACCGAGGTCAGGTCGACCCTTGAAAAGAAGAAGTCACAACACGGGGCTAAATTATTCAACGACGAGTAAGAAAATCAAGAAGAAAGTGAAACACTCTTCTCAATCGATGATGTAAAACTTTATTTCCAATGTATTACTCAGATTTTGTGTAATTCATAACTCATATGGTGTTGGCCAATATTTTATGTATAACTAATTAATATGGTGTTGGTCAATATTTTGTGTATATGTAACTCACATATCTTTTTGTTTTTGCATAATAACACTCATGCATATTTGCTTTGTTTTCCTATAACTCAAATATAATAGTCATGTATGTATAACTGACATATCTGAATAAAGAAACATAAAATAAAGAAAAAGAAACGAAAAAGGAATCAAAAAAATGACCAGGGCCTATAGCTATCTATGAATTTGGTTAAGTCGCAGCTATAGCAGACTAGTCTTATTGCCGGCGCACCAGGGCATTGGTTCGCCGGGGATATAACCTTGTCCCCGGCGAACCAATGCCCTGGTGCGCCGGCAATAAGACTAGTCATATGACTTAGTTGATTCGGCCGAACCCCCATCTTCCCCAAACCATCTCACAACCCTAGCACCGCACCGCCGCTGTCGCGCCACCGCCGTACCCGAGCCGCCGAGAGGAGGAGAGCCACCGAGAGGAGGAGGAGCAGGCGTCGCCACACCGTCGCCACGGAGAGGAGGATCGAGCAGGCGTCACCACCGTCGCCGCGGAGGAGGAGGGCGTCGCACACGCGCCGGCCACCGTCGCCACCGTCGGTAAGAACCGCCCCTCTCCCTTCCCCTCATCCTTCCCCGACACCGCCAGGACCTCCTCCACCTTCCCCTCCCCCCCCTCTTCCTTCCCCTATATGTCCCCCTCTTCCTTCCCCTCTCCCGAATTCCCCTCTCTGCAGTTCACTGAAATTGCTTAAATTAACTTGCTTGGGAGTATTGCCAAAATGCTTGCGGTAGCAGTAGGTTTAGTTCTTGTTTTTCAGTATTGCCAAAGTTCTTGTTTTTCAGTATTGCCAAAATGCTTGCACTAGCAGTAGGTTTAGTTCCCCTCTCCCGAATTCCCCTCTCGGCAGTAGCAGTAGCAGTACAAGAAATGGGTTCATTCTCTGGTTCATTTAAAAAAATGATGAAATGGGTTCATTGGTTCATGCTATGGTTGAATAGGCAGATGAAATGAAATGAAAATAAACTTGCAGATGGTATGGTTCATGCTATGGTTCAATTTTAAAATGAAAAAATGATGAAATGGGTTCATTGGTTCATGCTATGGTTTAATTTAAAAATGAAAATTTAAAATGCAGTAGGTTTATTTTCTAGTTGCTATTTGCTTTAAATGATGAAATGCAGTAGCAAATGCTTGGTTCATTTAATTTGTTGGTAAATGCTTGCAGTAGGTTCTCTGGCTATTGCTAAAATATGGTCATGCTGCTGCTACTGGTTTAGATGAAAAGCAATTCTATAGTTTAAATGTTACTCCTAGTGGTTGATTTAGTTGGTTAACCAAAATGCTTGCAGTAGGTTAGTGTTAGCTACTGGTTTAAAATGTTGCTTAGTACTGGTTCATATGATGAAATGAACACTAGTTCTGTGTAATTGCTGGTTAGTATTTAGGGTTTCAATTTATATTTACTAAATGCTTCTGGTTTGCTTCTGGTTGAGATGGAAATGAAAATAAAATGGTTTGCAGGGATGCTGGACATGTGCAGAACGAGTGCAATTTATCCCCGGCATGTTTATACGAACTGATTAATTAGAATAGGCATGATAGCCTGGCACTTGTTCAAATCTAGAGTTCAACCGTCGATGAAGTTAAAACTGTCTAGATTGAAAAGGTTTAGTAGCTCAATAGGCATCCCTTTCTGGGATCATTTTCTTGTGGTTTGGCATCATAATAAAATGCTAGCAGTAATGTTGTAGCTATGTGCTATGTGCTGTTGTAATTTGGTTTAGCTCTAGTTGGTATATATTGCATATTTTGTGCTGAAGCAGATTTTGCATTTGGTATATATGTTGGTGTTTGCTTGATGAGAATGGTGATGTTTGGTTGATGCACTGGTGTTGGAGAATTGTATATATATATGTTTGCAGGGATTGAGTTTCTATTGAGTGCCGGAATGTTGATTCATTTCCGTTCCAACAATTCTAGCACTCCGCATGACCAATTTTTAGCAAAGGTCATGCCAAATTTTTCCGTGAATTCTAACTCTTTTTCATCTTCTATTAGTGCAAGCCACCATGGCGTCTCAAGAACAATTAGAGGAGCACTACAATAGGCACTTCTTTAGGACGGAGGAGGATGCCGAGGCCGCTGGTGTTGGCGGCGACGAGGACCATGAGATGGAGGATGCCGTTGGGGTAGTGCCGACGAGCCAAGCAGCGATGAGGCAACCGGCGCCGCCGGGGGTAGTACCTACGAGCCAAGCGGCGACGAGGCAACCGGCGCCGCCGGGGGTGGCGCCGAGACAAGCGGCGACGATCCTAGCGGCGCCGCCGGGAGTAGTGGCACCGGGACAAGTGGTTCCAAGAGGCCGCGGAAGGCAAGGCGCCAAAACACGGTCGCCACCGGCAGAGACACAATCAAAGAGGTGCACCCCGCCAGTGGTTTGCCGGTGGAGCCTAAGGATGTTGCCAAGGGGTACGGCAACCAACTGGCGTGTATCCTTCGAGAGGTCGTCAATCTCAACGAGACGGACCTCCGAGCTGAGAAAAAAGCGCATTTGCGAGCCCAGCTCATTGCGAGGTTGCACTCACGATACAAGTTCCTAGGTGACTACGCCTCCACTCATGAAACCAAGAACATTGTGAACTCACAAGCCCTCCTGAAGTTCACCAAACACCTCAGCAGCTATAAGTACATGGTGCGGAAGCTGATTGCTGACGGCAAAGGTTTCGAAGAGGTCCACTCTGCCTTTCCGCATGTCTCCCAGGCGGACTTTGATGCTTTTGTGGCCAATTAAGAGCTACAAGCGACCAAGAATCGCAAGTTGTGGGGGAAGGAAATGCGGGAGCTTAACATCGGCAACCACAACCTTGGGAGCCGTGGGTACGAGGGAAAGGAGCCCTATTGGGCGAAGGAGGACGAGGCGTATGTAAATGCCGGCATTGAGAACCCCTGGCTCAAGTACTAACCGGGGAACTTGTCACGGACCCCAAGGTTGTAACCGACATAATTTGGTTCACGAACGACCAGAAGGTCCTGTCGTTGGAGAAAAAACTGGTAAGAAATTTACCGGTTTAATTAGATCAAGTATCGTTCATATAATAGTAGCAACATTTCTAAATGGTTCACGTTTCTTCCGCAGGAAGAAGAAAGACAAAGACTTTCTCAAGGTGACGAAGGCTCCTCGTCCCAGGCGTCGACGGGCAGGGTAGCCTGGGACAAGCCTCTCGTACGGGCGCTAAACATCGTTAATGATCATTCACCTACGAGAAGGCCGCATAGAGGCCGTGTGGCTGGCGCCGGTACAGGCTACAAGCATGGTCACTACGGCTTGTCATCTGCGGCCGATAAAAATGCGCGCAATGAGAAGAAGCAGCGGGAGGCGGAGGAAATGAGGGACTCGATCCTAGCCCAAGTCCAAGCTGGTTTGGTACCGCAACTCAAAGCTTCACTCGTACCTGATATCATAGCTGAAGTCGCCGCTTCAGTCCAAGCTGATTTCAACGCTGTCGTCTCGTGGTATGAGGGTGGCAAACAAGGCGCCCCCCCCCCCCAAATGCAAGTGGTTAGCTTAGGCGGCAGCAACTCGATGGCGCCGCCGGCCGCCGGCAATGCTGATGTTATAATGGAGACTCCTCCGGCCGCCTGCAATGTCGCAGGTGCTAGGGATTCACCGTCGTTGCCGGGTAGCAGCCCCTCCGTCACTTGCACGCCCGCCGCCGCATGTGCCGGCCCGTCGACATTAGCCGAGCTCAACGCCCTCACGGTAATTAACTAATGTGTACATCAAGTTAATATATTAGTTTCATCATCCTTGCCCTCTCTCTAACGCCATACACATGTTCTCGTAGGCGCTCTCAACGCCATGCACCTTCCTGATGAGAGTAAACGACGAACTCAAAGACGTCGCGAGGGGGTCCATCCTTCGGCCCCTGGATAAGAAGTGTCACACACGAGATATGGAGGATGACGTTTACCGGGTTGAAGTGGATCGGGCGTTACCGGGCTATGAGGATTTGTTTCGTCCTAATCAACCGCATGGTGCCGATGACGATAGCCCGTTGAATCTGGCCTCACTGAGGGGTTGGGTACTGCTATGGCCGAAGACCCTAATTAGGATCAACACCTACTCAGGGTCGACGGCAAGCAAAGACAAGCACCTTGCGGCGCCACAGGTCAGCGTCCCTCCACGACATCCAGCGGCGCCGGTGGTCATCGCCCCACCACAACGGCCAGTGGCGCCAGAGGTCAGCGCCCCACCACAAGAGCCAGCGGCGCCAGATGCCGAGGAATACGAACGTGAGGACTTCCAATGGCATATTCCTACGTCTTCACAAGTTTTCCATGAGGATGCGCCGGCCTCGAAATATGTGTGCTCCAAGAAGCTGTTCGATTCTCAAGAAACGGTTGAGGAGGAAAATCCTGAGGAGGTCACCATCGCCGCCATCAAAAAGATGCTGAGCCCAAAAACACTCCGTGATACGGCCAATACGGCGATGGATGGTCCAGTAGTACAACCCAAGAAGAGGAAGAGGCCAAATAAGAAGGACGCCAAAGACAAGGCGGCGGCCAAATCCAAGGATAAGGTCCCACTCCTTGACAAGTTGCCAAACAATTGGCGACCTCTGCATCACTTGGGTGAACCGATGCTGCCGGAGCATGTCGTCAACAAACTCACCGCGGATATGAGGAGCTTGCATGAGACTGTCAGGCATGTGGAGAAACAACTTCTCAAATCAAAAGATCCTAGTTACCCTCTCTTCGTGGCGAAGGTGCCAATTGGCATGAACTTCGTCGAGAAGTACCCCGCGGACTTGTGCTTCATCCGGTTCAATGACATCTTCAGAATCTATCGCATGCAAATGCTCCACTTTACTGTGGTTCGCCTAGTTGCTCTTAGCTTGCCTTCCTAGATCGTTAAGGAGGGGACGCCGACCATCGCGATAATGGACCCCTTCTATATGCGGGAGAGCATCATCTGCAACACTGGGGATCAGGCGATTTCCACCCAGCTGGTCGAGGATTTCATGCTGGCGAACATTAAAAAGGGCGCCATTCTCATCCCTTACTTCCCCGAGTAAGTAATCACTCGCTAGTCCCCATCACCATTCTATCCTATATCTCCATTTGCATTTCCAAAGGTTAATCCGTGTGTTTTCCACAGATACAAGTTCTGCACCCTCATCATCGTGCACCCGCAACACTCGCATGCAGTCTATCTCGACTCGGACAGGGACCAGAAGAAAGACTACACCCACATCAAGGCCCTTCTCAATGATGCTCTCACCGGCTTCGCCAACAAGGCAGCCCCCCTCAAAGTAGAGAGGAAATCCTGAGGAGGCTTGGTCTTAACCCACACAACCAACTTCCCCTGCCTCAGGCAGTCGACGGAAGATAATGGGATGGATGCGTGGTATGCCATCCTTCAGATGCAGGAGTACATAAAGTACGCAGATGACATGTTGCTGCCAGAGACTCTCAGAAACAGGTTTGCAAACATGGCGGATGCCCCTGATAGAGAGCTGAGAAAGAACTGGGGTCGCATCCAGCAGTTCATTTGCATGATAATCCTGCAGGATGTCAACAATAGGTCTGGCGAGTTCTTCTACGGCTACGGTCTACCACCTAATGACGAGATAGAACTCCGCTTGGAGATGTCGCGTGATGAGAGGCCGTTCATCTCGCTTGAGGGATGCCGTCCATTCCCCCCTAGGCGTACAACCTGATCCTACGACGGGAACACTATTGCTAAAGCTTGAACGATATGTCCCTGAACTTCCGTATTGTAATAATTGCTATATATTCCGATAGAATCGAATTGTCGCTTTTATTTAGTTGTATGGATGTGCATGTGAACATGTGTCTATAGTTTCATTTACTTTGCTATATATTTCAACATTATGACGTAGATACCTTAATAATTATTTGCATTTACTCGACCCCTACTTGCCTCGTATTTGGAGTTCGCCGATGATTAGAATGTTCGGTCACTCGTACACTCGGGGGTTGAGCTAGTGAGCCTTGGTGCGATGGCCACAAATATCAATCTATTGTGCATCCTACCTAGGCTCACTGACTCCATCCCTGGATGTTAATATTTGTTTCGACCGACAAAGTATGAGGCATGCTATTTAATTCTTACTACTTGTCTTTTATTTGAGTTCGCACTTCTTAATTGCATTGGCCGATGATTAAAATGTTTGGTCACTTGTACACTCCGGGGTGGGGCCAGTGAGGCTTGGTGTGATGGCCACAAATATCAATCTATTGTGCATCCTACCTAGCCTCGCTGACCCCATCCCTGTATGTTAATATTTATTTCGACCAACAAAGTATGAGGCACATGCTATTTAGTTCATACTACTTGTCTCTTAGTTGAGTTGGCACTTGTTAATTGCATTGGTACTAACGTTTTACTTGTCTTGTGCATGGAGATGCCGACGACATATGTCGTGTACAAGGGGAGGGTTCCTTGAGTCTACGACGACTAGGAGGACTGTCGGAGACAGGTGCACCGCTACAGCGGCAACAGCTACAAGGGATACCCCACTAGGATGGAGGCGGAAGGAAGATACGCGCGTTATCTAGCTGGAGAGGTGAGGGACATGAGGAGGAACCGGATGAAGACCATGGCCTTCGTGATGATGCTCATCGTGACCATGTTGGTCATGTTCTATATGATTGTAGTTTAGGTTAGTAGCTACATTGTGAGGTGTATGACGACACTTGTGACGACTATGTACCGAGACTTGTAACTTTGTGAAACTTTGTCATTCGATGTTGCATATGCACATGTGTTGTATGAATCGATATTTCGAAACGAGACTTGCATATTTGTGTATTGATACCGAAATGAGACTTGGCTCTCTATGTGCTTCTCATATTGCATGTACTGCTCTATAAATATGAACTGCGTATTTAATATATACTGATGTATAAATATGCAAATATGTATTGTAATATGCTGGAAAAAAGCGCCAAAATTGAATTTTCGAATAGTACTGCCGGCGCACCTCAATGCACTTCTGCCGGCACACACGGCACGCGCCAGTGCTGGCAGCCCTACTGCCGGCGCAGCGGCACATGCGCCGGTGGAACAAGGCCTTTGCCGGCGAAGCTGGGCTGGTGCGCCGGCAGTAACTGACCTACCGCTGGCGCACAGCATGGTGCGCCGGCAGTGGCCAGTTATCACCAGCCCGTTCGCACCGGCGGGCTGAGGTGCGCCGGCAGTAGCCATATTAGGTGCGCCGGTAGTAGCTATTTTCCTTGTAGTGTGGAGGCTACCATTTGTGAAGCAACTACAATTTGGATACTCATAGCATTGGGAGCACATGCTGGTTTGATTTGGCATCACCACATTACCCTAGAAAAGTGTGTGATTTAAAAAAAACATTGGCAAGCTCTTTGTAGGCTCTGGTCAACCTAGGTTCGACCAAACACTTTAAATTTCATAAAATATGAAAAAGAGGTTGAATTGTAGTGAAACCTTGAGTTTTGGTAAATGTGTGGATAATAACTTGTATAAAAAATAACGGGCTTGAAAAAATGTGGAGAATATCATCGCACAGGGGTGTGTAGTTGAACGGTCATGCGCCCGTCTACCCTAAACAGGCACCCGTGCACACTTTTTTTTATCTATCTAAGTCCAAATGGTGTGAAATTTAGCACAGGGGTGCATCACCACATTGGTAATGATGAAACCAAGATATGTAGCCATTTTGGTTTGATGAACTCAAACCAAATTGAATTCACACTCAAACTCAAACTAGAGGCTACCATTTGTGAAGCAAGTACCAAGAAGGATACTCATAGCATTGGGAGCACATGCTGGATCGATTTGGCATCACCACATTATCCCAAAAAAGTGTGTGTGATTAAAAAAAACATTTGCAAGCTCTTTGTAGGCTCTAGTCAACCTAGGTTTGACCAAACACTTTAAATTTTTAAAAAAATGAAAAAGAGGTTGAATTGTTGTGAAACCCTGAGTTTTGGTCAATGTGTGGACAGTAAGTTGGATAAAAAATAATATGCTTGGAAAAATGTGGAGAATATCATAGCACTAGAGGAAGTAAGGAGTGTGTCACTGATACGTCCATTTTGCATCACTATTTTATATCATAATTTACTGTTATTCATTGATATATTTCATATTTAGAGATGATACTTATGTTATTTCACCTATTTTGCATGTTACATGATTATTGGAGAATTACTCACCGGAGTCAGAATTCTGCTAGAAAAAACGCCGTCAGGACACAATATTTCTGAAGATCAACAATTGACGGAAAATATACCGAAGCTCCTATTTTTCCAGATGATAGAGCCAGCCAAAAGGGGAGGCCGAGGAGGGCCGCGATGGGCCCTCCCCATTGGCCGGCACGGCCACCAATGCCGGCGCGCCGCCACGTGGGGAGGGGGCCCACTACCCCCTCAGCCATCGCCCTTTCGCATATTTGGAGTTCGCCGATGATTAGAATGTTCGGTCACTCGTACACTCAGGGGTTGAGCTAGTGAGCCTTGGTGCGATGGCCACAAATATCAATCTATTGTGCATCCTACCAAGCCTCACTTACTCCATCCCTGGATGTTAATATTTGTTTCGACCGACAAAGTATGAGGCACGCTATTTAATTCGTACTACTTGTCTTTTATTTGATTTCACACTTCTTAATTGCATTGGTACTAACGTTTTACTTGTCTTGTGCATGAAGATGCCGACGACATATGTCGTGTACAAGGGGAGGGTTCCTGGAGTCTACGACGACTGGGAGGACTGTCGGAGACAGGTGCACCGCTCCAGCGGCAACAACTACAAGGGATACCCCACTAGGATGGAGGCGGAAGGAAGATACGCGTGTTATCTAGCGGGAGAGGTGAGGGACATGAGGAGGAACCGGATGAAGACCATGGCCTTCGTGATGATGCTCATCGTGACCATGTTGGTCATGTTCTATGTGATTGTAGTTTAGGTTAGTAGCTACATTGTGAGGTGTATGACGACACTTGTGACGACTATGTACCGAGACTTTTAACTTTGTGAAACTTCGTCGTTCGATGTTGCATATGCACATGCGTTGTATGAATCGACATTTCGAAACGAGACTTGCGTATTTGTGTATTGATACCGAAATGAGACTTGGCTCTCTATGTGCTTCTCATATTGCATGTACTGCTCTATAAATATGAACTGCGTTGTAAATATATACTGATGTATAAATATGCAAATATGTATTGTAATATGCTGGAAAAAAGCGCCAAAATTGAATTTTCGAATAGTACTGCCGGCGCACCTCAATGCCCTTCTCGCCGGCGCACACGGCACGCGCCGATGCTCGGCAGCCCTACTGCCGGCGCAGCGGCACGTGCGCCGGTGGAACAAGGCCTTTGCCCGCGAAGCCGGGCTGGTGCGCCGGCGATGACCGACCTACCGCCGGCGCACAGCGTGGTGCGCCGGCGGTGGCCAGTTATCACCGGCCCGTTCGCACCGGCGGGCTGAGGTGCGCCGGCAGTAGCCATATTAGGTGCGCCGGTAGTAGCTGTTTTCCTTGTAGTGTGGAGGCTACCATTTGTGAAGCAACTACAATTTGGATACTCATAGCATTGGGAGCACATGCTGGTTTGATTTGGCATCACCACATTACCCTAGAAAAGTGTGTGATTTGAAAAAACATTGGCAAGCTCTTTGTAGGCTCTGGTCAACCTAGGTTTGACCAAACACTTTAAATTTCATAAAATATGAAAAAGAGGTTGAATTGTAGTGAAACCTTGAGTTTTGGTAAATGTGTGGATAATAACTTGTATAAAAAATAACGGGCTTGAAAAAATGTGGAGAATATCATCGCACAGGGGTGTGTAGTTGAACGGTCATGCGCCCGTCTACCCTAAACAGGCACCCGTGCACACTTTTTTTTATCTATCTAAGTCCAAATGGTGTGAAATTTAGCACAGGGGTGCATCACCACATTGGTAATGATGAAACCAAGATATGTAGCCATTTTGGTTTGATGAACTCAAACCAAATTGAATTCACACTCAAACTCAAACTAGAGGCTACCATTTGTGAAGCAAGTACCAAGCAGGATACTCATAGCATTGGGAGCACATGCTGGATCGATTTGGCATCACCACATTATCCCAAAAAAGTGTGTGTGATTAAAAAAAACATTTGCAAGCTCTTTGTAGGCTCTAGTCAACCTAGGTTTGACCAAACACTTTAAATTTTTAAAAAAATGAAAAAGAGGTTGAATTGTTGTGAAATCCTGAGTTTTGGTCAATGTGTGGACAGTAAGTTGGATAAAAAATAATATGCTTGGAAAAATGTGGAGAATATCATAGCACTAGAGGAAGTAAGGAGTGTGTCACTGATACGTCCATTTTGCATCACTATTTTATATCATAATTTACTGTTATTCATTGATATATTTCATATTTAGAGATGATACTTATGTTATTTCACCTATTTTGCATGTTACATGATTATTGGAGAATTACTCACCGGAGTCAGAATTCTGCTAGAAAAAACGTCGTCAGGACACAATATTTCTGAAGATCAACAATTGACGGAAAATATACCGAAGCTCCTATTTTTCCAGATGACAGAGCCAGCCAAAAGGGGAGGCCGAGGAGGGCCGCGATGAGCCCTCCCCATTGGCCGGCACGACCACCAATGCCGGCGCGCCGCCACGTGGGGAGGGGGCCCACTACCCCCTCAGCCATCGCCCTTTCGCATATTTGGAGTTCGCCGATGATTAGAATGTTCGGTCACTCGTACACTCAGGGGTTGAGCTAGTGAGCCTTGGTGCGATGGCCACAAATATCAATCTATTGTGCATCCTACCAAGCCTCACTTACTCCATCCCTGGATGTTAATATTTGTTTCGACCGACAAAGTATGAGGCACGCTATTTAATTCGTACTACTTGTCTTTTATTTGATTTCACACTTCTTAATTGCATTGGTACTAACGTTTTACTTGTCTTGTGCATGAAGATGCCGACGACATATGTCGTGTACAAGGGGAGGGTTCCTGGAGTCTACGACGACTGGGAGGACTGTCGGAGACAGGTGCACCGCTCCAGCGGCAACAACTACAAGGGATACCCCACTAGGATGGAGGCGGAAGGAAGATACGCGTGTTATCTAGCGGGAGAGGTGAGGGACATGAGGAGGAACCGGATGAAGACCATGGCCTTCGTGATGATGCTCATCCTGACCATGTTGGTCATGTTCTATGTGATTGTAGTTTAGGTTAGTAGCTACATTGTGAGGTGTATGACGACACTTGTGACGACTATGTACCGAGACTTTTAACTTTGTGAAACTTCGTTGTTCGATGTTGCATATGCACATGTGTTGTATGAATCGACATTTCGAAACGAGACTTGCGTATTTGTGTATTGATACCGAAATGAGACTTGGCTCTCTATGTGCTTCTCATATTGCATGTACTGCTCTATAAATATGAACTGCGTTGTAAATATATACTGATGTATAAATATGCAAATATGTATTGTAATATGCTGGAAAAAAGCGCCAAAATTGAATTTTCGAATAGTACTGCCGGCGCACCTCAATGCCCTTCTGCCGGCGCACACGGCACGCGCCAGTGCTGGCAGCCCTACTGCCGGCGCAGCGGCACGTGCGCCGGTGGAACAAGGCCTTTGCCCGCGAAGCTGGGCTGGTGCGCCGGCAGTAACTGACCTACCGCTGGCGCACAGCGTGGTGCGCCGGCAGTGGCCAGTTATCACCGGCCCGTTCGCACCGGCGGGCTGAGGTGCGCCGGCAGTAGCCATATTAGGTGCGCCGGTAGTAGCTGTTTTCCTTGTAGTGTGGAGGCTACCATTTGTGAAGCAACTACAATTTGGATACTCATAGCATTGGGAGCACATGCTGGTTTGATTTGGCATCACCACATTACCCTAGAAAAGTGTGTGATTTGAAAAAACATTGGCAAGCTCTTTGTAGGCTCTGGTCAACCTAGGTTTGACCAAACACTTTAAATTTCATAAAATATGAAAAAGAGGTTGAATTGTAGTGAAACCTTGAGTTTTGGTAAATGTGTGGATAATAACTTGTATAAAAAATAACACGCTTGAAAAAATGTGGAGAGTATCATCGCACAGGGGTGTGTAGTTGAACGGTCATGCACCCGTCTACCCTAAACAGGCACCCGTGCACACTTTTTTGATCTATCTAAGTCCAAATGGTGTGAAATTTAGCACAGGGGTGCATCACCACATTGGTAATGATGAAACCAAGATATGTAGCCATTTTGGTTTGATGAACTCAAACCAAATTGAATTCACACTCAAACTCAAACTAGAGGCTACCATTTGTGAAGCAGGTACCAAGCAGGATACTCATAGCATTGGGAGCACATGCTGGATCTATTTGGCATCACCACATTATCCCAAAAAAGTGTGTGTGATTTAAAAAAACATTGTTAAGCTCTTTGTAGGCTCTGGTCAACCTAGGTTTGACCAAACACTTTAAATTTAAAAAAAATGAAAAAGAGGTTGAATTGTTGTGAAACCCTGAGTTTTGGTCAATGTGTGGACAATAAGTTGGATAAAAAATAATATGCTTGGAAAAATGTGGAGAATATCATAGCACTAGAGGAAGTGAGGAGTGTGTCACTCATACGTCCATTTTGCATCACTATTTTATATAATAATTTACTATTATTCATTGATGTATTTCATATTTAGAGATGATACATATGTTATTTCACCTATTTTGCATGTTTCATGATTATTGGAGAATTACTCACCGGAGTCAGAATTCTGCTGGAAAAAGCGCCGTCAGGATACAATATTTCTGAAGATCAACAATTGACGGAAAATATACCGAAGCTCCTATTTTTCCATATGACAGAGGAGCCAAAAGGGGAGGCCGAGGAGGGCCGCCATGGGCCCTCCCCATGGGCCGGCACGGCCACCAATGCCGGCGCGCCGCCACGTGGGGAGGGGGCCCACGACCCCCTCAGCCATCGCACTTTCGCGTACTTCATCTCCCAGAAACCCTAAGGTGCAAAAAACAATCGAGGATAGTCA
>NW_025900978.1:0-30097 GCF_022539505.1 Lolium rigidum | reverse complement strand
GAGGCGGACTGATACGTCTCCGACGTATCGATAATTTCTTATGTTCCATGCCACATTATTGATGATATCTACATGTTTTATGCACACTTTATGTCATATTCATGCATTTTATGGAACTAACTTATTAACAAGATGCCGAAGTGCCGATTGCTTGTTTTATGCTGTTTTTGGTTTCGAAATCCTAGTAACGAAATATTCTCGGAATTGGACGAAATCAACACCCGGGTTCCTATTTTGCCCGAAGCATCCGGAACACCCGAGAGTCGCCGGAGGGGGCCACACGGGCCCCGGATGATAGGCCGGCGCGGCCCACCCCCTGGCCGCGCGGCCCTATGGTGTCGTCGCCCCTTCGACCTTCTGACGCCGCCTCTTCGCCTATATAAAGGTCCCAGACCTAAAACCTCGATACGAAAAAACCACGGTACGAGAAACCTTCCAGAGCCGCCGCCATCGCGAAGCCAAGATCTGGGGGACGGGAGTCTCCGTTCCGGCACGCCGCCGGGATGGGGAAGTGCCCCGGAAGGCTCCTCCATCGACACCACCGCCATCTTCATCAACGCTGCTTGTCTCCCATGAGGAGGGAGTAGTTCTCCATCGAGGCTCGGGGCTGTACCGGTAGCTATGTGGTTCATCTCTCTCCTATGTACTTCAATACAATAATCTCATGAGCTGCCTTACATGATTGAGATTCATATGATGATGCTTGTAATCTAGATGTCATTATGCTAGTCAAGTGGGTTTTACTTATGTGATCTCCGGAGACTCCTTGTCCCACGTGTGTAAAGGTGACAGTGTGTGCACCGTGTGGGTCTCTTAGGCTATATTTCACAGAATACTTATTCAATGTTATGAATGGCGTAGTGAAGTGCTTATTTATATCTCTTTATGATTGCAATGTGTTTTGTATCACAATTTATCTATGTGCTACTCTAGTGATGTTATTAAAGTAGTTTTATTCCTCCTGCACGGTGTAATGGTGACGAGTGTGTGCATCCGTGTTAGTACTTGGCGTAGGCTATGATTGTGATCTCTTGTAGATTATGAAGTTAACTATTGCTATGATGGTATTGATGTGATCTATTCCTCCTACATAGTGTGAAGGTGACGAGTGTGCATGTTGTGTTAGTACTTGGTTTAGTCGTGTTGATCTTTCATGCACTCTAAGGTTATTTAAATATGAACATTGAATTGTGGAGCTTGTTAACTCCGGCATTGAGGGTTCGTGTAATCCTACGCAATGGTGTTCATCATCCAACAAGAGTGTAGAGTATGCATTTATCTATTCTGTTATGTGATCAAAGTTGAGAGTGTCCACTAGTGAAAGTCTATTCCCTAGGCCTTGTTCCTAAATATCGCTATCGCTGCTTGTTTACTCTTTTACTTGCGTTACTACTGCTCGCGTTACTACTGCTTGTTTACTTGTCCTGGGCAAAGCACTTTTCCGGTGCCGTTGCCACTTGCTCATACTTATTTATACCACCTGTATTTCACTATCTCTTCGCCGAAGTAGTGCACCTATTAGGTGTGTTGGGGACACAAGAGACTTCTTGCTTTGTGGTTGCAGGGTTGCATGAGAGGGATATCTTTGACCTCTTCCTCCCTGAGTTCGATAAACCTTGGGTGATCCACTTAAGGGAAACTTGCTGCTGTTCTACAAACCTCTGCTCTTGGAGGCCCAACACTGTGTACAAGAATAGAAGCACCCGTAGACATCAAGCTATTTTCTGGCGCCGTTGCCGGGGAGGAAAGGTAAAAGGCACTCATACTCCGGTCCCAGGTAAAGTACTTTTCTGTTGCCGTTGTGTGTATGCTCGGAGCTATTTCCTTTAGATCCTGCAATTGCATCTTTTTGTTTCTTGTTTACACTAGTTTGGCATAATGGACAACAATGAGCTTCTTATTCTATTTCCTGATTTAAGACATGGATGGTTTGATGCGAAAATTAAAAAACCCATGGAACATATTAGTATGAACACTTTGAATACCATTGTTGCTAATGATATGGAAAATTCTAAGCTTGGGGAAGCTGGTTTTCATGATCTTTTTAGTCCCCCAAGCATTGAGGAGAAAATTTACTTTGATGATACTTTGCCTCCTATTTATGATGATTATAATGATAGTGGTCTTTTGGTGCCACCTACTATGGAGAGTAAATTTTGTTGTGATTATACTATGCTTCCTACACTTGATGAGAATAATAATGATAGATACTTTGTTGAATTTGCTCCCACTACAACTAATAAAATTGATTATGCCTATGTGGAGAGTAATAATTGTATGCATGAGACTCATGATAAGAATGCTTTATGTGATAGTTATATTGTTGAGTTTGCTCATGATACTACTGAAAGTTATTATGAGAGAGGAAAATATGGTTGTAGAAATTTTCATGTTACTAAAATGCCTCTCTATGTGCTGAAATTTTTGAAGCTACACTTGTTCCATCTTCCTATGCTTGTTACTTTGCTCTTCATGAACTTGTTTATTTACACGATTCCTATGCATAGGAAGCATGTTAGACTTAAATGTGTTTTGAATTTGCCTCTTGATGCTCTCTTTTGCTTCAAATACTATTTACAGGCGAGTGCATCATTAAAGCTGCTGAGCCCATCTTAATGGCTAAAAAGAAAGAACTTCTTGGGAGATAACCCATGTGTTATTTTGCTACAGTACTTTGTTTTATATTTGTGTCTTGGAAGTTGTTTACTACTGTAGCAACCTCTCCTTATCTTAGTTTTGTGTTTTGTTGTGCCAAGTAAAGTCTTTGATAGTAAGGTTCATACTAGATTTGGATTACTGCGCAGAAACAGATTTCTTTGCTGTCACGAATCTGGGTCTAATTCTCTGTTGGTAACTCAGAAAATTATGCCAATTTACGTGAGTGATCCTCAGATATGTACGCAACTTTCATTCAATTTGAGCATTTTCATTTGAGCAAGTCTGGTGCCTCAATAAAATCCATCTTTACGGACTGTTCTGTTTTGACAGATTCTGCCTTTTATTTCGCATTGCCTCTTTTGCTATGTTGGATGAATTTCTTTGATACATTAATGTCCAGTAGCTTTATGCAATGTCCAGAAGTGTTAAGAATGATTGTGTCACCTCTGAACATGTTAATTTTTATTGTGCACTAACCCTCTAATGAGTTGCTTTGAGTTTGGTGTGGAGGAAGTTTTCAAGGGTCAAGAGAGGAGGATGATATACTATGATCAAGAAGAGTGAAAGCTCTAAGCTTGGGGATGCCCCGGTGGTTCACCCCTGCATATTTCAAGAAGACTCAAGCATCTAAGCTTGGGGATGCCCAAGGCATCCCCTTCTTCATCGACAAATTATCAGGTTCCTTCTCTTGAAACTATATTTTTATTCGGTCACATCTTATGTACTTTACTTGGAGCGTCTGTGTGCTTTTTTTTGTTTGAATAAATGATTGTGTGGGAGAGAGACACACTCCGCTGGTTCGTATGAACACATGTGTTCTTAGTCTTTAATTTTCATGGCGAAGGTTGAAACTGCTTCGTTAAATTGTTATATGGTTGGAATTGGAAAATGATACATGTAGTATTTGCTATAATGTCTTGGATAATTTGATACTTGGCAATTGTTGTGCTCATGTTTAAGCTCTTGCATCATATACTTTGCACCCATTAATGAAGAAATACATAGAGCATGCTAAAATTTGGTTTGCATATTTGGTCTCTCTCAAGTCTAGATAATTTCTAGTATTGAGTTTGAACAACAAGGAAGACGGTGTAGAGTCTTATAATGTTTACAATATGTCTTTTATGTGAGTTTTGCTGCACCGTTCATCCTTGTGTTTGTTTCAAATAACCTTGCTAGCCTAAACCTTGTATCGAGAGGGAATACTTCTCATGCATCCAAAATACTTGAGCCAACCACTATGCCATTTGTGTCCACCATACCTACCCACTACATGGTATTTATCCGCCATTCCAAAGTAAATTGCTTGAGTGCTACCTTTAAAATTCCATCATTCACCTTTGCAATATATAGCTCATGGGACAAATAGCTTAAAAACTATTGTGGTATTGAATATGTACTTATGCACTTTATCTCTTATTAAGTTGCTTGTTGTGCGATAACCATGCTTCTGGGGACGCCATCAACTACTCTTTGTTGAATATCATGTGAGTTGCTATGCATGTCCGTCTTGTATGAAGTAAGAGAGATCTACCACCTTAATGGTTGGAGCATACATATTGTTAGAGAAGAACATTGGGCCGCTAACTAAAGCCATGATTCATGGTGGAAGTTTCAGTTTTGGACATATATCCTCAATCTCATATGAGAATAATAATTGTTGCCACATGCTTATGCATTAAAGAGGAGTCCATTATCTGTTGTCTATATTGTCCCGGTATGGATGTCTAAGTTGAGAATAATCAAAAGCGAGAAATCCAAAATGCGAGCTTTCTCCTTAGACCTTTGTACGAGGCGGCATGGAGGTACCCCATTGTGACACTTGGTTAAAACATGTGTATTGCGATGATCCGGTAGTCCAAGCTAATTAGGACAAGGTGCGGGCACTATTAGTATACTATGCATGAGGCTTGCAACTTGTAAGATATAATTCTCATAACTCATATGCTTTATTACTACCGTTGACAAAATTGTTTCATGTTTTCAAAATAAAAGCTCTAGCACAAATATAGCAATCGATGCTTTCCTCTTTGAAGGACCATTCTTTTTACTTTTATGTTGAGTCAGTTCACCTATTTCTCTCCACCTCAAGAAGCAAACACTTGTGTGAACTGCGCATTGATTCCTACATACTTTCATATTGCACTTGTTATATTACTCTATGTTGACAATTATCCATGAGATATACATGTTACAAGTTGAAAGCAACCGCTGAAACTTAATCTTCCATTGTGTTGCTTCAATGTCTTTACTTTGAATTATTGCTTTATGAGTTAACTCTTATGCAAGACTTATTGATGCCTCTCTTGAAAGTGCTATTCATGAAAAGTCATTGCTTTATGATTCATTTGTTTACTCATGTCATTACCATTGTTTTGATCGCTGCATTCATTACATATGTTTACAATATGATCAAGTTTATTATGGCATGTCACTCCATAAATTATCTTTGTTATCGTTTTACCTGCTCGGGACGAGCAGAACTAAGCTTGGGGATGCTGATACGTCTCCGACGTATCGATAATTTCTTATGTTCCATGCCACATTATTGATGATATCTACATGTTTTATGCACACTTTATGTCATATTCGTGCATTTTCCGGAACTAACCTATTAACAAGATGCCGAAGTGCCAGTTGCTATTTTCTGCTGTTTTTGGTTTCAGAAATCCTAGTAACGAAATATTCTCGGAATTGGACGAAATCAACACCCAGGTTCCTATTTTGCCCAGAAGCATCCAGAACACCCGAGAGTCGCCAGAGGGGGGCCACACAGGCCCCAGATGATAGGCCGGCGCGGCCCACCCCCCTGGCCGCGCGGCCCTATGGTGTCGTCGCCCCTTCGACCTTCTGACGCCGCCTCTTCGCCTATATAAAGGTCCCAGACCTAAAACCTCGATACGAAAAAACCACGGTACGAGAAACCTTCCGGAGCCGCCGCCATCGCGAAGCCAAGATCTGGGGGACAGGAGTCTCTGTTCCGGCACGCCGCCGGGACGGGGAAGTGCCCCCAGAAGGCTCCTCCATCGACACCACCGTCATCTTCATCAACGCTGCTGTCTCCCATGAGGAGGGAGTAGTTCTCCATCGAGGCTCGGGGTTGTACCGGTAGCTATGTGGTTCATCTCTCTCCTATGTACTTCAATACAATAATCTCATGAGCTGCCTTACATGATTGAGATTCATATGATGATGCTTGTAATCTAGATGTCATTATGCTAGTCAAGTGAGTTTTACTTATGTGATCTCCGGAGACTCCTTGTCCCACGTGTGTAAAGGTGACAGTGTGTGCACCGTGTAGGTCTCTTAGGCTATATTTCACAGAATACTTATTCACTGTTATTAATGGCGTAGTGAAGTGCTTATTTATATCTCTTTATGATTGCAATGTGTTTTGTATCACAATTTATCTATGTGCTACTCTAGTGATGTTATTAAAGTAGTTTTATTCCTCCTGCACGGTGTAATGGTGACAGTGTGTACATCCGTGTTAGTACTTGGCGTAGGCTATGATTGTGATCTCTTGTAGATTATGAAGTTAACTATTGCTATGATGGTATTGATGTGATCTATTCCTCCTACATAGTGTGAAGGTGACGAGTGTGCATGCTGTGTTAGTACTTGGTTTAGTCGTGTTGATCTTTCATGCACTCTAAGGTTATTTAAATATGAACATTGAATTGTGGAGCTTGTTAACTCCGGCATTGAGGGTTCGTGTAATCCTACGCAATGGTGTTCATCATCCAACAAGAGTGTAGAGTATGCATTTATCTATTCTGTTATGTGATCAAAGTTGAGAGTGTCCACTAGTGAAAGTCTATTCCCTAGGCCTTGTTCCTAAATACTGCCATCGCTGCTTGTTTACTGTTTTCATTGCGTTACTACTCGCTGCGTTACTACTGCTTGTTTATCGTCCCGGGCAAAGCACTTTTCCGGTGCCGTTGCCACTGCTCATACTTATTTATACCACCTGTATTTCACTATCTCTTCGCCGAAGTAGTGCACCTATTAGGTGTGTTGGGGACACAAGAGACTTCTTGCTTTGTGGTTGCAGGGTTGCATGAGAGGGATATCTTTGACCTCTTCCTCCCTGAGTTCGATAAACCTTGGGTGATCCACTTAAGGGAAACTTGCTGCTGTTCTACAAACCTCTGCTCTTGGAGGCCCAACACTGTCTACAAGAATAGAAGCACCCGTAGACATCACGGACTCGCGGTGCTGCAACATAATAAAGATAGTGGAATAATACATCATTTTCTTCGACATGCTCGGGGGCTTGCGCCCAGAAGTTACAATATATATACATTGCCGAGGAACACAACTTGGAAAGCACCTCGCCAAATAAAAAAGACGATACAAAATAGTGATCAACAAAAGCTCGAGAGCTAACACCCGCAAATATAGTACACTCAATATAATTTATTTTGCCTTGGTTCAACCTCGCATATACAATAGAGAAAAATCGCCACCAAAACGCTCGGGGGCTTGATGAGGAAAAATAAAAATATTTACTGACTTTACAATATAGATTATGTTTACAAGATGCAATCCCGGAGAAAACTCGAGAAGTTAAAAGAGAAACTCTCAATTGCTACCTAGTATATCATCTATGGTCATCCGTTCATTATTTGCAGTACGAGTACTATGTTCAGCATAGCTGCCCTTCACGAAGAACTCAGCGTCCATCCGAAGAAGTTCATCCATCATATCTTCTGCTACAGGTGTCACAATGTCATCAATTTTGCCAACGTTCCTCTTCCTTTTCGCCATCTTGGCCAGGCACTTGGAGACAATTCTACTCATGTCTAACTTTGGATAGCAGATTTGTATCATCATCATACCAAATCTGGCGCCGCGAATAGTTGGGCCCGCACAAACCCATGGATTGGAGGTGCATCCCGAAATTTATCCATCAATTCAGGAAGGGTTTCTGGCATCTTATTGCGCGGGAACATGGTGCCGTAAACTAAGGACAATGTCCTTGTACAGAAGTCGAGGAAATCACGGACCTGACCCGCACGATCTTGAAATCTGACGATTTGGCGGGTACGTTCAGGCGTAACCCAAAAGTTGGAACCGTGTTCTTCGGCAAGTCTGAGAAGTACATTGGATCGGGCTTCAACGCGTTGATCCTCGGCAGTGGTATCTAAAAATGAACCTGTTTCAGTGGAAACATCAGTAAGGAAGGAAGAATAGCAAGAATAAAATCAAGCACGGTCAAGCAAATGAAGTGTACCTGTCATATCCAAGCTGGAGTCATTCATCAGTTGAAGCATATAATTTTCTCGCGAAAAAGCTTCGGCAGCCTCAGTAACCGCGGCCTCTTTTTCAGCTATAGCATCCTGAGCCTCGTCGAAGCGCAATTTTTTCCCTCTCCAACGATTTTCGAGACTGTTCCATTGTCATAAGTACTTGCTTCTTCATAGACTGAAGTTGTTGGCGAAGTTCTTCCAAGTCTTGTGCCGAACCCTTACTCGAGGAATCTTTAATAAGTTCATCAGCAACAGGTGTTTTCTTCAAACAGGATGAAGCAGGAAAAGCATCAGAAGGACGAGGAGTTGAAGTATAGTTGTCAAATATCAACTGGAAATAAAAGTTTCGACATCAATCATCAAGCAAAGATAGATTTCCATTGATTTTCAAAGTATGTACATGGCTATTACAAAAGGAGGATCCCTAATGAACTACTGACGCAGTTATCGCCAAAACTACTATGGCGACAGCATCAAAAGAGACAAGTAAAAAAAGAAGACAAGATGGTCTACTTGACCTCCGGCTTCGACGAACTAGGAGCAGGAGTTGGCTTGCATCCAAGGTAGGCGAGGATTTTATTTGAATTTGGCTTAGCAGCCCTAATCAACGACTTCCACCTCTTGGTTTCCATCTCCGTTGTGTCGCCAACTCTTGCCCAGTTGACATCTTGTTGGCTGTCGGCGACCAAGGCAATAGTGCCTTCAACGCCAACTTTCAAACCTTCTTGGCGAAGCTTGAGCCCAAGATCTTCTTGAGACTTGAAGCATTTGCCGAGAGCAGCAAAAGGCGTGAGTTCTTCTTTCTTCGGGAAGAAGTAAGGAAACAGCTGCGACAGACCATCTCTGGCATCGGCAAGACCTTCACGCGCCTTGTCTCCGTGGATCTCAAGGAGGGAGAGAGCGTCGAGAAGGCGATCACCTTCAGGGTTCTCCAGATCATAATCCTGTTGCGTTTTCCCTAAGTGAGTCACAAAAAAGCTTGTCAGAGAAAAGCAAGGCAAGAGGAATTTGATGATCCGAAGAAGTAGAAGAGATATGATCACTTACTAACAAAACGTCGACTCTGCGACTCCAAGCGAGCAACAATTTCTGTCTCGCGAGCAGATTGCTGAGCTATATTTTCGCTCAAAGAAGTTTCCGCGTCATGAAGTATTTTTTGAAGATCTTCGACGGCGGCAGCATCTACTTCAGCTTTCTGGCGAGCTTTTTTGCTTTGCTCTAACTTGATAGCAAGAGCGTCATCACGTTTGTTGGATTCCGCAAGATTTTCTGGCATAATCACCGACAGTAAAAAGTTATGACAAAATAGTGGAGTATATTTAGCAAAGGAAGCAGATAAAAAAAAAGTACCTTCAAGCTTCTTGGCATGGTCACGGTACCCGACGAATTGGGTACCGAGGCGAATAAACTCCTTCATCAAAGGCTGAAGAGAAGACCAAAAGAAAAAGAGAAGTCAATATAGGAAGAGAAAGTTCGACATCACCTAGCAAGAAATAAAGGGGAGTTGAATGTAATGCAATGCTCGGAAAAAGAGGAGTGAAAAAACTTACATCATCCAATGAAGGAGTCGTGGACCCACCAGCCAACAGGAGAGGCTCCTTGGCTGGTTCTACCCTAGCTCTCTTTGGTGAAGAGGCTCGGGGGCTCGCAGCTGGAGTTGGATGTTTTGTGTCTTGATTAGGAGGCGAAGTTTCGTCCCCATCAGGTTGAGCTTCAGAGACAACTAAAGTACGAGACGTGCTCGTTCGAGCAGTCGCGTCAATAGGTGTATTTTCATCCTCGTCGCCACTACAGCAAATAAAGCGACAAGATAAGAAACAATATAGACAAAGTATCGAGAACAAACAACACAGAGCAGCAAGAACTTACGAGCTGACAAGAGCATCTTCATAAGGATTGAAAGTATTCCTTCCAGCATCAGGAACAACTTCTTCGGCACGCGAAGCACCGGCTTTGGAGGTGCCGGAATCGAAAACCTCGCCCTTTTTTCTCTTGTTCTTCGGAGAAGCAGCTGGGGGAGGAGAGCGTGTCGATGCGGTAGCCTCGATTTCAATCTCTTTTTCAGAGGATGCCGCGGATTTTCGAGAACCCGCGACTTCACTCTCAGGGCGAGAAGTACCCTGGTTGTCGTCGGTGACAACAGCCCGTTCTTCGACTTCCCCATCTTCGGGAAGGGGAGGAAGAGGAGACGCAGTTTTATGGTTCTGGACAAGATAGAAAAAGTATCGACATGAATTTATATCAGTAACAGCAGTCGAAGAAATAACAGTACCAAAGGAGAAAGAGAAAAAGAGTGCATGAATCAAAATATGATAAAAATATATTACCTGCGGGAGCGCGTTGGCGGCGCTATATGGCGTCACACGGCAAGATGACGGGACGGTGTCCTTCTTGCTAAGCGACGAGATCTTTCGGACAAGTTTTTCTAAGTCCTTGACCGATAAACTGCGTCGACAGGAGATCCACATCTTCATCGCCAGCATACATCCAAAGGGGATTTTTGCGAGCTTGCAGAGGCTGCACCCTAATCCTAAGGAAGTACGCCGTAATTTGGATACCCGACAATTCTTGTCCTCGGGTATTTTGCAGCTGGTGGATGCGTGTCATCAGTGCCTCTGTCGCCGCCTTTTCTTCGTCGCTAGCCTCTGCATCCCAGGAACGACGGCGACAGATTAGTTCGGTACCATCAAAAGGAGGGATGTTGTCTTCAACAGAGCCATGATTCTCCTCGTGGATGTACAACCATTTTTTGCCCCACCCTTGAACTGAGTCAGGGAATTTGACGTCAAAGTACTCGACGTTAGGGCGAACGCAGGTAACAACACCGCTGATGTTATAGGAAACATTGGCAGAGCCATCAGAGAAAAATGCGCTTCCATAAAGCCCAGTTAGGCTGGACTCCAAGGAAGGATTCGCAAAGGGTGATAAAGATCGAGATGTGGAGGATGGAGTTGGGAGTAAGATGGTGAAGTTGCAATCCGTACACAAAAAGCAACCCCCGAAGAAAATTGTGAATGGGGGTAGAGAGGCCGCGGATGAGGTGGTCAACGAAACTGACCCGATACTCCATAGGAGGGGTTGGATAGCTTTCTTCGCTGGGAAGCGCAGCGCGTCTTGCTTCTTGCTGATCCCAAGTTTCTTCAGCAAGTTGATGTCTTGGGGGGAGATTTTGGATCTCTCCCACTCGGTGTTCCCCAGATCCTCGGTCGCCATCTTCGATTCGGGAGTGCTCGTGCTCCGGTGAGTCTGCGCGGTGGCATCAACAATGGCGTAGGAACAAAAGTGCGAGCGTGGTTGAGCTCAAGAACTGTGGGGCGCAATGGAGCATTTTGGCAGAGGAGAGCAGAGGAGCGGCGCGAGCGAAAGTGTGGAAGGAGGAAGAAGATGACCTTAAATAGAGGTGCGGTGAATCAACGCACCGCTGGATGGAGAAATTGTGAGATAGATGGTGTACACGTGGACAAGGGGTAAAAATGCAATTTCACTGAGAAAGGGAAGGAACAGGCGCTACAGTGCGTGCGCCAGAAAAAGTGGAGGACGTGTGTCCCCCACTTGCACGACGTGTTAACTTGATAAGAAATTTGGGCCCACGAGACAGAGAGAGAGCAGTTCTCGCGTTTTCCCGATACAGTGATTGTGGCTATCGTCAGCAATGATGTCACCTTGACAAGAGAAAATCTCGGCTATGAAGCTTCATAAGAATGGCGACATCAGAAGATTATTGATTATTACGAGAGCCTTTGATCAAATACAAGTTTTTGCCCAAATACTCGGGGGCTACTTTGGAAAAAAGAAAAAATCGAGTATGACAAAATAGAAATGTCGAGAGCCTATGACCAAATGCAAGCATTTGTTCATAGCCTCGGGGGCTACTCCCATCGGGAGCGCTGGTCGCGCACCCGATAGATATGAAAAATTCGAGAAAGAATGAAAATATAAAGACATGAGGCATTAAAGTGTTGAGCCTACAACCAAGCACTAGTCCTTGGCTGTAGCCTCGGGGGCTACTCCCATCGGGAACGCTGTTCGCGTGCCCGATGAAATTATAAAAAAAAAAGAAGAAGAAAGAAAGAAAGAGAGAGAAGAAAAAAGAAGAAGTGAGCATATTTCGAGTTATACAAATAACTCTACATATACTCCCATCGGGAAGGCAAAATAAGTCATCCATTGACTCAATAAAATGTGCTATTCCAACAGCCGAAAAAGCACTCGACAATATATTCTCAGAGCGCCAAAGTAGCGAATAAACTCTGAATGCCGCAAAACTTTGCGAAGGTAAGACCCCAGATCCGTTCTGAGCGGCGTGGCGCCGTCTCTGACGTCGGTTTGCTACTTTTTTCCGTATCAACAGATATGAAGAAAAATCCTAATGGACGCGTTAGGTACCCGATAAAATATGACTGGGACTCGACAGAATGGTAAGACCTTAAGCGGCACCTGTCGAAGTTTACACCAGTATCCCGAGATCATGTCCAGGGACGTGATCTTGAAGTAGGTTTTTGCGGATTGCCACTAGAGCAGTTAACTAGTACCTGATCCGTCAGATGAACTAGCTCCAACTACCATCATCCCTGTACAATATATAATTGCATACCCAAAGATATGTGATAAATTCAGCAGATTTATTGAATGATTAAAGTTGGAGATTTTCCCTGACTCTTTGATTCAAGCAAAATCTCGGGGGCTACTGACATAGGCATCCCCAATGGGCCTGCCGAAGATGGTACCCGGGGTTTACTGAAAGCCCATAACTCGAATAATAAGAAGATTCGGAAGCCCAAGATGTTATTAAGGAAAGCTAGAATTGTATTAGGAAGTATAACTTGTAATCTTGCGGGACGGGTTGGAAACCCTCCCGGACTCTGTAACTTGTGTATTACGAATCCCTCGGCTCCGCCTCCTGTATAAGGAGGAGTCGAGGGACGAAGAGAGGATCGAATCTATTGTCAACACAACCCTAGTTTCTTAATCGTCGAGCACTTTTCGGCTGAAAACCTTCGAGATCTACTTGCCCTCTACGTCCAACGAAAACCTAGTCTACAATACGTAGGCATTGACAAGTTAATACCTTGTCAGAGCCGCTGGAAGGTCTCGCAGTACAGGATGTTAATGGAACTCCCTCCGTCCATCAATGTCTTTGGCAGCCAGTTGTCGGCCACCTTGGGCCGGACGACTAGCGCCACTCGGCCGGGGTACTCGATGCATGGGGCGTGATCTTCGCGGCTCCACGTGATGCTCTGCTCGGACCAGTTGAGCCAACGGGGGATGTCGTCGAGGATGACTGCGTGGACGGCCACCGCCCTTGTGAGGACCTTACTGTCCCGGCGGTCGCCGACCCCGGTGAAGGTATGGAACGAGCCGGCGCTGCGGTTGAAACCATCTTCTTTATGCTGGTCTTGGTCCTTGGAGCGGTCCTTGTGCTGATTACTGCCGTCGGCTTCCTTGGCGCGACGAGCTTTCTCTATCTGCTTCAGGGAGTAGCAGTTCCCCGTCGTGTGTGTCGAGGGCTTGCCCTCCCTGCTGTGGTAGATGCACGTGGCGTCCAGCAGGCTGCGCACGTTGAGGTCGATCCTCCTGTGGCGCGCGGTTGTCGCGACGGAAGGACTTCGGGTCGTGCTGCTCGTAATCGGCGTTGGCGACGAGTTCGGTGTGTCCGCCGTCTGCCCGGCGCTTGCCGTTGCTTGACCGGCCGCCGAACCGGTAGTCGCCGCGGCGATTGTCGGGCTGAGCGGGGCGGCGATTGCGCCGTTGCCCATACTCGTCGCCCGAGTCGACTGCAGGATCCTCGTCGGCGTAGCGCAGGGCGATGTCGAAGAGCTCGGCGATGGAGATGTTGTCTCTGCTGACGCGGCGAAGCTTGGCGCTGAGCGGCTCGTACCGGCAGCACCGCCGGAAGCAGTAGATCGCCGTGTCCGTGCTGATGCCGCTGGAGGTTGTCCACATGTCTTGCCACCGTTGCACCCATCGGCGAGTCGACTCGCGTGAGCCCTGGATGCAGCGATCTAGGTCCTCTATGGTGGTTGCGCGGGTGTACGCGCTGGCGAAGTGCTGGATGAACACGGCGCGGGCTTCCTCCCAGGAGTCGATGCTGTTGGGAGTGAGGGTGTTGAACCAGTGGCGGTTTACGCCATCCATCATGAGGGGCAGGTAACGGGCGGCGAGCAGCTCGGAGTGGCCCTGGATGCCCATTGCCATGGTGTACGAGTCGATCCAGACCGTGGGGTCGATGTGGGTGTCGTACTTCTCGATGTCGCGAGGCCCCTTGAACCCTACGGGGTAGGGCTCGCCTCTGATCATGGGGCCGAAGCACGCCGGGCCGACCCGATTGAATGCGCTCTGGCGCGGGAGTTCGTCGGCGTAGCGGTCATTCACGCGGTTGCGCACCCGCCACTCCTGGTCGTTGACTATGTGGGTGCGCGCGTCGATAGGCTGCCCGTTGGCGGCGACCATTGCTCGCACGGGGCGTGGCTCGACTCGATGGTTGGTCGAGTGGGCTGCGCGTGGTGCTGGTGGCGGGCAGTTGTTGACGTTGGCGACCGCGCGATTCGCCGCCGCTGATGAAGCGGCGCGGCTGGAGGAAGAGCGCGAGTAGAGTCGCCCTTGCGAGTCGGCAGCGGCATGCTGCTGTTCCAGAGCCTTGGCGACGAGGGCCTTGGCGTGCTGGATGAGGATCGCACCGTCTCCAGTTTCGGGGAGTTTGGCGAGGACGGCTTGAGCAGCCGCGACATTGTTGGCCGGAGACGAGTGTAGAGGCAGGCCGTTGGCGTCGACCTCCGCCCGGGGAGCCTCAGGTGGCGGTGGGGGCGGTGGTGGTGGCGGCGCTCCATGCGCTGCTCTGCCGGTGGCGACCCGGACTTCTCCGTCTGGGTCGTCGAAGTTGAGGCGGGCATTGGGGAAATCCCGCGGCGCGCTCCAAGCGCAGGCGATTCCGCTGTTGACGGTAGTGAGACACAGCTCTCACCTCATCTTGCTCGAGGCGAAATTTTTGCCGCTCGGCAAGCTCCGTCTTCCTCTGCTCCTCAAGGGTCGTCCGATGCGCCTCGATCTCGGTCACGTTGGCGGTTGCTGGGAGGGGCGTGGAGAAGGGGTCGTTTGGAGGCACTTCCTCACCTCCCGCCATGAAGACGGCGATCGGGTACTGGTAATGCAGGGCGTCGACGGAGTCGCAGCCGAAAATAGGGAGGACGGAGTCGTCCTCGAAGTTGCTCGGGTGAGAGACTGGGGAGATGGAGTCATCGACCGACGCCGCTGTGATGGAACCGGCGACCAACGCTGTGGCGGTGGACTCGGCGACTGATGCCGCAGCGGGGGACCCGGCGACCAGCGCTGTGGCCGCCGAGTCGGCGTCATCCTCCAGGGCTGACTCGCCCTCGACGTAGACTTCGCCGCTGACCGGGAGAGTGGCGGTGAGGAGCTGTCCCGGACGGGGCTCAGTGGGGTCGCTGACGCTGGCGAGCCCGACGAAGAGGTTGATCGTGCCGACCGGCACCATCCACGCATGCGTGAGGGGTGCGGAAGCCGGCTGATTAGAGCTTGGCTGGATGTGGAAGAAGTTGCCCGTGGCGATCATCCGGCCGGAGGCGATCGGCCGGCGTGGAGGCGAGTTTGGCCGACGTGTAGGCGAGTAGGGCCTCGCCGTAGCTCGAAGGCTTGATGCCCCATGCCCCACGGTGGGCGCCACTGTCGTGGATGTGACCACGGAAGGTACTACCGGGGGTAGCACTTCCTTGATACGGGGGCAAGGAGGCATGGCCATCTGCGGGTCGAGGTGCACAAGACGCAAGGGTTTTACCCAGGTTCAGCCCCTCCGGAGAGTAAAAGGCCTACGTCCTGCTAGATCTTATTGCTCAGTGGAGAATTACAATGGGGTGGCTCAGTCGGCGACTACGCCAAGAGCTTACAGGGGGAGATTGGATCTCGAATAATGTGTCCTCTAGGGTTTAAGGTCGGGGGTTTATATAGGCACCCCCGATCTAGGGTTACATGGAAATAACTCCGAATCATAACAGTCGCTACTAATCCGGGATTCGCCACCCCTCTCGCAAGTAAACTCCTTATCCAGTCGCGCAGATCTTCACCCCGGGATCACGGCCCAGTCGCCCCAGGGCCCAGTCGCTTGGGCGACTGGCGGTCCACCCAGGTCTCCATCTTCATGGCGAGTGGGACTGGCGACCCACCCCCTATGGGTATATCCCCATCAATTCCCATCTGATGCGCATCGCCAGGCCTTGCATTCTCAGATTCCTGATCCCCAGTCCTCCAAATTTCTTGGGCTTGCAGATGCGGTCCCAGGCAACTAGACATTGTTCACCATTCGCTCGTTCCTTGGCTGCCCAGAAGAAACCCCTGAAACTCTTGTCCAGCTCCTCTAGCACCCATACTGGCGCCTCCGTTATGAGCAGATGATGAGTTGGTCTTGCTATCATTACTGCCTGAACAAGAACAAGCCTTCCTTGTTTGGTAATTAACCCACGCTGCTAAGACGGCATGATCTTGATGGCTGCATCGATCATGGGCTGCCACTGTGCTTTGGTGAGCGGCTTGAGGGCTAACTGTACAGTGCAGCACATTGGCGACCAAATCCCGCTCATGCTCCCCTCCTCTGATGACAGTTGCAGTCGTCTTCCTATAATTCACCCGGAATCCTGTGGCCTCTCCAAAAACCTCGAGTAATTCTCTGACCGTCACTAGGTCCGTGATCGTCGGCTTGAAAAAAATGACAACGTCATCAACAAAAATCGATAGCCTCTGTATTTGTGAGCAGTTCCCTAGTGTCGCAAGCATCCCCTGGTCTGTGGCTTGACAAAACAGCATCGTAACCACCTCCATCGCTAATACAAACAGTTGCGGCGAGAGAGGGTCTCTCTGTCGTAGTCCTCTCGCGTGCATGATTTTCCTCCCAGGCGTTCCGCCCACCACGATTCTGGTACTGGCTGTTCTCAAAGCAATAAATATCCATCGTAACCAAGCTGCAGGGAATCCTAGTCTCTGCAAAACCTCCAACAAAAAGGACCATCAGAGCAAATCAAAGGCTCGGGATATATCCAATTTGAGAAGCACTCCAGATTCTCTCCTGCTGTTGATTTTCCTCGCAAGCTGGCGCACCAGGATGAAATTGTCGTGCAGGTTCCTTCCTTTTATGAACGCAGACTGGTTGGGACTCACCAACTCCTCCATCTTTGGTCTCAAGCGATTAGCCAAGATTTTAGAGAAGAGTTTTGCGAAGCTGTGTACTAAGCTTATTGGCCTATAGTCGCCCACCTCCTGTGCGTCCGTTTTTTTGGGGATCAAGGTGATCAGTGCATGGTTCAGCTGCCCGAAACCCCTTCCATCACCCAAGTATAGTTTTAGGATTGCCGCCATGATTTCTGGCTTGATAATTGTCCAAGCTTTGTGATAAAACGCACCCACAAAGCCTTCCGGCCCTGGTGCTCTATCCGCAGGTAATTCCTTGATTACTTTCCAAACTTCCTCTTTCGAGAATATATCGCCCAAATCCTCCAAACTCTCTCTCCTGCTAGGCAAGCCAAGAGCCTCCAGATCTAGGCTGAACTCCCTGTTATTGATCTGCCCTAGCAACCCACTGTAAGCATCAAAGAAGATCTCCTCCTTTCTACTCTGGTCGGTAATCACCTCTCCGTCGTGTTTGATGGAAGGGATGAAGTTTCTAGTCCTCCTGCCATTAGCCACAGCGTGGAACAGCTTGGAATTGGCATCCCCGTCCTTGATCCATCTCATCCTCGACCTCTGCCTAGCCATAGTCCGCACTTTCAAAACAATACCTTCAACAAAGTCATTGCCAGAGACAATCAATTAAGGCCAGACCTTGGATTTTCATCCTGAAAATGCAAGATTCTGAACTTCACCTATGTTGCCAGCCCTGATGTGAAGCCCGGAACACAAAACAAGTCCCTCAACAACGCATAGACTTAGACCTCCATTGCTAGTACTCCAATCTGGCCATCATGATATTCTCCACCTCTGACTTCACCATGGACCAAAATGTCTCGTGATGGCAAGAAAGAACAGAGCTTCGCGCCGCTCCCTCCAAAACCAAACGGTCGGAATAAAAGCATGGGTGCGCACAACCGAATACCACTCGGTCCAGCAAACTCCAGGCAATATGTGCACTGTTACATTCACCGGCCGTGCCTTCTGAAACTCAACACTCTGGCCAGATCAAGAAGGACAGGTCTTCATCTCCGCACAAGAGCAACCCTAGGACCGCCACCTTTATTCAGGTCAGGCCCCAACGCCGCCGACCATCCTAGGCCAGCCGAGGCAACGCGGAGACACCAGGCGTAGATCGCCCACTCATGGGCAACGCCCTACAGCCAGCCGACCCTCCGCCGGCGACAGATGGGATCACGGAGACATCATACTTATTGAGATGTGTCACTAATTTCTTGGGGTTGAAAGTCTGGCACCAGAGGAGCTCTTGTATTACACTAAAAGAGCTCTTGTATTACACTAAAAGGCTTTTAGATATATGTATCTACATGCTAAAGCATTTATAGATACTCTCCCCGTCTAAAAAATCAATTTCTTCTAAATAAGGATGTACTATCTATAATTAAAATACTTTGTATCTATATTAAAATTGAGCAACTTTTTTAGGGATGACGCAAATACATGCATATGTAGACAAATATGCTTTTTTGGTGAAGAACTGAAAATTTGTCCTCGCATACTGGTTGAACCCAACCATGTGGATCTAGCAGCAACTCACCAAAACCCTCGCCTCCGGCTTTTCGGATGGTTGGCTTCTTCATCTACGTTTAAGCATCCTGTTTCTCCCACAACAGTCACGACGTCTTCTCTACGGTGGTGTTGATTGGTCGTCTAGATTTGATAGAGTGGTAATTCAAGTTTGCGTTTGGTTGTTACTGAGTTTTGACTGGGTTTGGACTCGTGGCGATGTGAGCGCGACCCGTGGTGTTGGTTTTGTTGTATAGTTTTTGCCTGGCTTTTTGTTAAGGAACTGACATATTTTTCTTAATTAATGGATATGGCAAACTCTTTTTAAGAAAAACTAGTAAATATGCCCGTGCGTTGCATCGGGTGAAAAATCTAGTAAAACCAGAAGAAAGTTTAATGTAGCTACTCAGTAGTCTCTACCATATAGGGTGAAATTCAAACCCACCTATGATCCTGCCTCGGTTAACATCATATCAGAAGTTTCAGTGCTTCGATTTTTGCGATGAAAGTAACATACTTTAGCCACAGTGCAAATTCATTTTTCAACAGAATATAATCTTACATTCAAATACCAAATCTATTTCTTACCGAACTCCACACAAGACCGACCCGTTCCTCCGTCTACAATAGAGGATAGGCGATTTGTGCGCCCCCCGCTCGAACCACCTCACCGCCGGCGATTCAGTGGATCCTCGCCCTCTGGCGGCCGCTCCGGCAACGGGAGGATAGGGAATCCTTGGATCTAAGCGTGTACATAGTGTAGGTTCCAGTAGGATGCTAGCCAGAGGCGCTGTGGAGGTGTTGGAGTCGTCGGAGTGGCTTTTACTGGCGGTGGTCTCCTCCTTCGTTGGTGGTGCTCCGTGGAGCACCGTCGCGGATCAGCCGTCTCCTTCGTGCTCGTGGCTCCTCGGAGCTATGGAGTGCGTCAATCCCTCGCCGGAGTCCAAGAGGCGACGGATCCGGGTGTTAGAAGATCTCGAAGGAGGTGGTGGTCATGAGCAAGACGACGGTGACGGCAGAGCAGGGTGGAGGTTCTCCGTAACTGAGGACCGTCAACTTCCCGTGAGGGACTCTCCCGATCAAAGGCTTGTGCACCGGAGCAGCGGAGGCACTGAGGACCGTCAACTTCCCATCCGCAGAGGGACTCTCCCGATCAAAGGCTTGTGCACCGGAGCAGCGGAGGCACGCAAGCGGAGTGTCTCGTTCTTCGTTAACATCGTTGGGATCCGGACGGGCCTCTTTGTATTTTTTTTCTTTTTCTAGATCGTTATGTAAGAATCTTGCTCAATATCATCAGCTCTTTCATCGCAAGAAAAAGGTTATAACCCTGCCAACACAAATAGGCATATCCTCTGCCTGAACCAAGCTTAACTAACTACTCGCATAAGAAGTCCCGTGGTCTTCAGCGGCTCCTGAAAACTTGCGCGTACATTGACATCACAAAGCTGTTCTACACTACTTGGTCCTCCACATCACAGCATGAACTTAATCTGTAGAGCATCATGGCAACAATTTGAATTCAAAAATCTGCTAGCAACAATTGTAACCGTGCAGCAACCAACATGTTAACTCAGATCTGTTGTTTACATAATCGATGCATGTACTTGTATTCAGGGATCACCTATAGTACATGATATATGTCCAGTACCTGCAGAAGTTAAACTAAATTTTTGGCCAGCCTCATGCCCAAACTCTTACGCCGACTTGCTAAAAAACTAAATTCATGAAACTCTTAGTCCTCTTGATCTAGAAAAACTCTTGTCATTCTCAAAAAGCATTTTCATCCAAGCAAAATCGCAGGCAAATGCAGGCACGAAATTCTGTAAATGCTCCTGGCACCGTTTGTATGTGCGGATAATATTGCAGCAATCAGCTTAACTCTTTGGCCCCAGCAAGCTATTATTGATTTGCCTTGTACATGATTAACCACCGTAACGAAAACTATGTCTTAAATTTTCAAGGGGCAGTCAACACCCTCTGCTGTTGAATAAGGGAATCATTGTGATCGTCTGTGTTTCTGATACTCTCGCTAACACCCTGCATCAGAGCTCCATTAAGAAAGGCCACTGCCGCTGAAGTTGGGGGATGAGATTGACTGTCATCTTAATTGCAAGGGAGACACATGGTACCCGTTGACCAATGCCAACCAAGAGAAGAATCTTCAAACATGCTCTCAAATTTTGAGATGCTCGACCTCACTGATAAACAAGGTGATATGCACAGTATCGGTCGATCCGACAATCCCGTCCATGGCCAAAGAAGCTGAGCCATGATAAAGAACCTTGACCAAATCAAGCCGAACCAAGGGGTGGAGCAGTTCATGGGTGTGCACGGTTGCCGGGCTTGGCGGCAATATGATCAGACGCTCATGCCAACTGTGATGCAATTCCCGTAAAGAACAACAATGGCATGACTCATGAGCAAATTATGCATGGAAAAAAAGCATAAACTTCCGGTCGCTGGTAGTGGATTCCTGAATGAGCTGCTGCCTAAGGCGGGCTAGCTCTTTCTGCACCAAGAATCCCGGGAATTTGGGCTAGCCCTTTGCATCGAACAACTTCAGGTCGAGAATTATCCCAACCGATTCAGGAGCTGAGCGTAGGGATGAGAAGCCTTCATGAACTGCTACTGTCCTCTTCCCTGCTCCGGTGGACATCAGCTCCGCCGCCGGCGAAATCCGGCGAGCTCGCGGCGCCCCAGAACGATTCCTCACTACATGCCCTCTCCACCTTGCCCACATCGATTCCCGTGGCGAAATCCGGCGAGTTGCTGCCGCCCCGGAACGATTCCTTGCGGCCAGGCCCTATCCACCTTGCCCGCATCGATTCGTGGCCAATACCTCCCAGATTCTGACCAAGAACGTCCGCGCACAGCCGCCGCCGATCTCCACCGGATCGGGATCGGGAGAAAGGAAACGCGTAGGGGAAGAAACCGAGAATCTCTATCAGAGGAGGCTAGCAGAGGAGAGGATGTATATAAGAGCGGATTGTCGTGGGTGGGGGGCAAGAAATCAAAAGGAAATCGACGGGGATTTGAGTTCGGTAAGAACTCAACCAAGGAGAAAGGCTCGTGGATGAACTCAACCAGGGCCAGACCGGAACGCCGCACGCCTCGACTCGGCGCACGAAAACGAACCGTTTTTTTACTAATCGGTGGCAGGTGCTGTAATTTGAAGCAACATCAGGGGTAATAAAAACGGACGAACAAGAAGCCTTATTTTCTTTATTATTAGGTATAGGTATAGATTAGGAGAAGTTCTGAAAGATTTTAGTTGGCGGGAACATTTCAATATGCGCGCCAAATGCTGCTGAAATCGGGCGCCAACCCGTTCCTCTTTCCCACGTCCCATCCATTACGCCCGCGCAGTTCTCGAGCCAACTTCCTCTAGATCCCTCCCACAGTCCCACGCCGCCGCCCTTCTCCATCGTGCCCATTCCCTTCAACTTCCTCCGATGCCGGCCGCCGTTCTCTAGCCTCCTCGATATTCCCTAGCATCGAGAAAGCAAGCCAGCAAACCATGGACACGACCGAGCCGAAGCGGCCTCGACACGCGCCGGCCCCGGCGCCACGGACAATCGCCGACATGGCCCCGGAGATCCTCCTCCGCCTCCCGCCAGACGACCCCGCGTACCTCGCTCGCGCCGCCCTCGTCTGCAAACCATGGCGTCGCCTCCTCACCAGCAAGGCCTTCCTCGGCAGGTACCGCGCGTTCCATCGAACACCACCCATGCTCGGCTTCGTCCTCAACCTGAAGGAGCACTTCGGCGGCATGACCCGCTTCTTCCCGACATTCACCTTCCGCCCCGCCGCCCCCGACCACCCCGGCATGAGCGTGCTCGACGCCCGCCATGGCCGCGTGCTCCTTAAAACCGCTATGGACGAGCTCCTCGTCGTCTGGGACCCTGTCACGGGCGAAGAGTGGAAGGTCCCCGAGGTGCCGGTCTTCGCGCTCGGCTTCAACGCGGCGGTGGTCTGCGCCGCTGCCGGCTGCGACCACCTCGACTGCCACGGTGGCCCCTTCCGTGTCGCCTTCGTGGGCTCTGACGACCACGGTTACACCTTCGCTTGCACCTACTCCTCCGAGACCGGTGCGTGGAGCCAGCGAATTGAGATTGAGGAGCCGGCGTTCGTCAACGATCGGCCTAGCGTCCTTGTGGGGAACACAGTCTACTTCACCTGCGATCCCTACAACAACTTCAAGATCGTCGGGTACAACATCGTCGCGCAGGAACTCACGGTGATCTGGCCGCCTTCCCAGCACGAGTACTACTCTTGCACTGTCATCGTGAAAGCTGAGGATGCCACACTGGGTTTCGCCGGAGTGCAGAATGGCAGGCTCTACCTGTGGTCGATGAAGGCCGATCCTGGCGGAGATGTGGAATGGGTGCAGCGCAGAGTTATACAGCACAAGACGATGCTCCGTACTCGCGGCCTCACGAATCCACCTGAGGTCGTTGGCTTCGCCGATGGCCCTGGCCTCATTTTCGTGAGGGCAGGTAACACAGTGTTCTCCATGGAGCTCAAGTCAGGCCATGTCCGTCAGGTACACACCTGCAGGTCAAAAAACTACGAAGTCATTGTAGTCCCCTACATGAGCTTCTACACTCCAGGTACATATTATGCATGTCTGCTTGGATATGAATTGTGATATTTTAAGTAGTTGCAATGCCATATGCACCTAGTTGCTGCTAGCAAAGAAAATGCAACTTCTGAATATTTAGTCAAATTGTGGAAGGGGCGATCTTATGAGCATCTCGTTGCCCCTTGCGGCTAATTTTGTTTGTTTCAGCCTCTTCTCTGCAGGGAACATGTTTAATTCAAATTGTTCTTGACAGTTCTCGAAATTAGCTTAGATGTAATTGGAATAGTGTCAATGTTCTAGATTTCACACCTCATTAGTTCGAAGGAAGAGCTATAACATGATTATAAGCGTAATCAACTGTATCTTTTCAGGTCATGCTATGGGCAGACTGCCATCGCCATGAGTACTCACAGTCATCCAGTCACATGAGCCTGCTGCTGTTGGCTTGCTGCGAAGATGAAGCTAAGTATTTTGCTTTCAGTTGGACTGTTTAAGTAGGTAGGCAGGAAGTAGACTGCCATTGTCAGTGTTGGTATGTTATGTTGCCGGTGTGGCAGTTGAAAAAGGAGATGAGTTGCTCTGTAATCATGGTCAGTTTAGTATATTCTCTTTGCAGTTGGGAAGTTTCGTATTGTATCTTCTCTTTCAATCCTAAGTAGTGGTTTAAGACTTTATGGCATGACTGAATATATATATATTTTATATTTGCCGCGCAATGCTGCTGTTATACCGAACGGATAGCAGAATCTTACCTATAACCACATGATCCAAATCTGGAGATAATACTTTGTGAAACATTGAGTTGCAACAGCTCTTTCCAGAGTTGCATCAAGCTGATAAGTTGCCATGTGAAGCTCTTGTTCCTTCTGATTTTGAGAGTGGTTCCTGGATCTCCTTTCCCAGATAAACATGCTGCATTTTTGTAGTTCTTATATGTGTAGCATTGACAGTCTTTATCCTGAAATTGTGTTGCTTCCTTGTAAACTGCATCTGCTCGGCATTTCTAATCTGGAAGAAATGAGAAGGTTGCAATGGACAGGATGCATGATCACATGGAGCCTGCTTATTTGGGTGACTGGAACCTACATGGATTGTGATGTTTGAAATCTGGGGTAACCAGCGGAAGATGGCCTAATGTTTGAACCGAATTTTTTCATCAGGTTTTGAGGCACCTGCAAAATATTATGTTTTGGTGAGAAATACCAGGGCAACGGATCAAATTAGGTAGTAAGTAGTAATATTACAGCAGAATGCATGATCGAACAAACGAAGCCTAATAGAAATGGTATTTTGGTATGCGATGGTATCATCCTCATCTCTGAACTGCCTGTTGATAACTATCCGTTATCATTTGTTTCTTGGATTTTGTTAGTAGCTTACACTTTGATACCGAGACCAACTTTAAATTGCATCTCCACTAATGGCACATGAACTCATCTATCTAATCCATATACGTGAACTCGAAGAGTAAATACTAGTCAACGACATATTCTAACGACATATTCTAACTATGCGCACTAAATCGTACCTCAATCTAGAACCATATCGATCGATCAAACATCCATGAATAATATAACACATAGATGAGTAGTTCATTAAGGTCAACCATGTTCATTCTTACAAATACACGAGCAACGGAGAGAGATGGGGGCGTTGATGGAGATTGTTGGCGCGCATGACCGGGTCAGCGCCCGTTGGTCATGGCGGTGCACCCCTTCTCCTCTTCCTCGATGATGTGTTGGTGTTCGAGATCTTGCTGATGGAGGCATCACGGGACATTATCTTTGTGGTGGCTCTCCCATGTTTTATATAGGCCTATGAGGAGCCCCCAACAACCGTAAATATCCCCTAACAGAAGTCCATGGACAAACGGGGGCAGAAACAGTGAAAAATCATGGTAGTTATGCCGATTTCCATCACCTAAAATTCCCGGTACGGGTCTTCAAACGAACTCCTATTGAAGTGTACTTTGGCTCGTTGGACTCGTATGAAGGTCCACGACACCATGGTTTTGGATCTTTGCATTACTATTGTCTAAAAAATCACCTTTTCCATCCTCCATATAGCAAGTTTTGGTGCATGTAACTCCTCCATATTGTCTCCTCTTGTCTCCTTTCACCGTGCATTGTCAATAATTGTCTAGAGTACCTACACACACTAAAGACAAGGAAAATAATGAAATCCTAATAAAACTACAAGTTGTGCGCAAACCTCATAAGAGAATGAATGGAAACAAGTAATCATGATACTAATTTCTAGACGACAGTCAATCTGGCTGGAATCGACTGCGGGCGACGCAGCACGAGCTGGAGCATGCGAGATTCGATGCGGCTCGGGAAGAGGCAGTTGAGTGGCGGAAAGTCCGACAAAGGCGCGGGAGGTGGCGGGGGAGGCGGGACGACAACGGCTGTGGGGCGATGACTAGAGAAGGTGGCGACCGGGGCAGTGGGGCGTGAGCGAGACTTCCGCTCGGGTAGTTGGCCTTCTCCCGCGTGGTTTGAGAAATTATAGGAAGTGGCTCGAGGCTTTGTAAATTTACAAAATAGAGGTGCAAGTATACAAAGCTTGCTATAATTTTGTGTGGGAAACTACTTATAGCAAAGCTGTTGGGGAGTATATTTTAAAGCAAATTGCTATATTTGCAGTTTTTCGCAATCCTAGTGAAGTACACAACCCAAGGCTCGACTTGGAATGCAAGCACGCGCATCTGCCTCACTTGTTCTATCGGCTATCTCACTGAGACTAGTCATAGTGGGAAGTAACATAGAGTAGTAACATGCACATGTTACTACTCTATGTTACTACCTTCATAGTGGTTAGTAACATCAAAGTAGTATCATAGATGAATTCATTAATTAGTTTGTAGACTCATTGTATTTTGGGAAATGTGATGTTACAGTAACTAGCTATGTTACTCTATTCTCCTCTCTCCTCATTAACTCACTGCCACATAAGCAAATTTGGTGAGATGGACACTTAGTTACTAGTGAAGTTACTTCCACTATGAGTAGTCTGATGAAGCGCTGCGCCCGCCTGCCCCTCGCCCCATCCCCATCCAGATCCGCCGCCGCCTCGCCTCGCCTCCTGCCGCCGAGCCCATCTCGCAGGCCGCCTAGCTCCTCTCCTCGCCTGCTTTAGGCTTCCCCAACTCCCCGAGCAGACCATGGCGACACTGTCTTCGGGCGCGGCGGACGATTCGACGTCACTCTCTCCAGACCTGCCGGACGAGCTCGTCCACGAGATCCTCTTCCGTCTCCCGCCGGACGAGCCCGCGTGCCTTGCCCGCCTCTCCCTCCTTTCCAAGCCATGGCACCGCCTCCTCTCCGACCCCGCCTTCCACCGTCGCTACCGCGACTTCCACGGGAAACCTCCTATGTTTGGTTTCTTCTACGAGCTCCATAGGGGGGACACCGCCGACCGCTTTGTCCCTACCATAGGGTCCTGCCCCCCGCCCATGCCCAACCACATCCTGGGTGACTTCACAGTGTGCGACTGCCGCCACGGCCGCGTTCTCCTCGAGGACGGTCAGATACCATTGGGGTTTGTGGTTTGGGACCCCATGACGGGCCTCCGGAGATTGCTGACCAACAGCTTTTACAGTGACTGCTTGATCTACGTCGATACTGCGGTGCTCTGTGCCATGGACGGCTGCGACCACTCCACATGCCACGATGGCCCCTTCCGTGTCGTCTTCATTGGCGTCGAAGTTGGCGCCCAAAGAGACGAGATGGCAACCGCCTGCGTGTACTCCTCGGAGACTGGTGAGTGGGGCACGCCCACCTCCGAGCTTCAGCTCGTTGAGGACTGCTTCCTCGACGGGATGCCCAATGTGCTCGTCGGAGACGGCCTCCACATCCTCCTTACGTTTCAGGGCTGTCGAATTCTTAAGTATGATTTAGGTAGACATTGCCTCTCGATGATCGATATGCCAGTGGGGGTGGCGGGGTACGACCGGGGCACCACCCTCATGGCCGCTGAAGACGGCGGGCTGGGAATTGCCCGCCTGTACAATTTCATGCTCCACCTGTGGTCGCGGGACTCAGGTCTCGACGGAGTTGCGGCATGGACACAGCATAGAGTCCTTGACCTCAAGTCGTTTCTACCCATTGGGAACCCCGCCATCAAAGTAGAGTTGATTGGCTCCATAGAGGGCGCCGATATAATCTTCGCCACCATGGCTCTTGGCGTCTACATCATTGATCTCAAGCTGGTGCGGTCAAAGAAATTGCGGGACAGAGGAAACTTGAAATACCTCTTTCCTTTCATGAGCTTTTACATTCCACCAGGTATCTCTGCTCTGATCCCTTCTTTACCACCAACTTTTACATGTCGTTTTGGAAACTAATCTAGCTAGTATTGTGTTACTGTGGTGACCCTGCATACCACTGCATGCTGTAGTATGCCAGTCGTTGATATAACATTCACGAAGTACCATTCCGCAAATATTACATCCCTCAGAGTAGTACAACAGAACATAGCAGGTCCATAACTCATTCATTTATTATTACAAATATCACACACATGTTGTCTCGGAGCTCCTCTTGGGTCCTAAGAGGAATACTCCTGGGTTCGAGGCGAACCCAACTTAGCTTACAATATAAGAGTCTCATTAAGTTTACATTTATTTCTTCGAGCAGCTAAATACTAAGAGTTCGGGCTGCTCGGCTTCTACTACTACTCGAGATGTTCAGGCTTGATCTCCTCCGGAAGCCTCCCGGTTCCGTAGACGATGAGGTAGTCTACGCCCTCGATACCTCCGGAGAGGTGCTGGTTCTTCATAGCCGATGATCTCGGCTCCTTCATTGTTGTCGTAGTCCTCCTCCGGACGATTCGGACAATCTAAGCATGGGATTTAAGAGTGGTATGAGTACGAGCGTACTCAACAAGTTCATTATAGATAAGAGGTGTTTAATGCACTAGCTACGATATTAGACCAGAAAGTCTAATACCAATGCAAATTTTGGTAAACATTTCTTCAAGAGATTGCTTTTATTCCAAAGAGCTATGTCCATCAGCCTTCACTGGTTTACTAGAACTTCATGGAGCTCCTTTCCGGCCGCGTTCGCAGTTCCATATCCCGGAACAGGGAGTGACAGGTCACAGTTCTTTACACTCTGCAGAGGTGTGTTGCTTTGCCCATAAGAGATCTTAACCTTGGTGCCAACCGGGCAGCTTTCCCGTCCACACTTCCTTCGGTGTGAGGCCCGGTATAAGGTCTAGCCAATCATGTTCCTCCGCTACCTCGAACATCCACCCGTTGTTGCATGCCCCGACCCTGGGTCCACGTCGGTCCCATTATTCCCGTAATTTCAGGGTGAACCCCGACCACGACGACAGTGCTGGGCTCTACCATACACTCCTACGCCGGTAGCTGCAACCCATCATAGACCGCATTACAGTGGGGAATTAGAATGGGATCCCCACCCTCCGGTTGTTCCGCAAGACACAAGCTGCTACGGCAAGCAATGCTTTACCATGGGGAATTAGAATGGGATCCCCACCCTCCGGTTGTTCCGCCGGATACAAGCTGCTACGGTAAGCGCATCCGTTGATGAACGAGAGGTGGAAACACTTTTGACTACTCCGTCCCACTCCGGATCTTATGGTTAACACGGGTATTACGGCACAAGAATCACTGGCGACATTTGTTGTTTAATCCTAGATGGATATAAACCCGTGCAATGGAACCTCCACCATATCAACACAATCCATGGTTCCATTGCCCACCACATAGTCATATTCATAGTTACGAAAGTAGTGGTTTTGATTTTTATGCAATAGTGATAACCATAATACTTTGCAAGTAATTTGATAGAAATACTCAAATGACATGCGCAAGTGATGAACTTGCCTGAACACTGCAAAGTTCTGCAGTTGGATGGTGTGGACTGACCCTTGTCCTCTGGTTCCTGAAAAATAGCATCATTGTCCGATAAGGGCAATGGTTAAAGAAGCAATTATGCATGATTCCGAGTTTTAGGGTTTGTTCCCCCTTCCGATGTCGTTGTTATTTTATGAGAGGTTAGTACTAAGATGGATTTGGAGATACTCGTTTAGGGTAAATACAACCTTGAAATATTGTCAAGGTGTTTTGAAAGTCCAATTGCATTAATGGACTTATTTTCATTATTGAAAATAATATGTGTGATTTAAATCATTATTTAAATCCTCAAAATAGGACTTATTCTTAATTGTCTTCAAAACTTCTCTTTGATATTTTATTTAAATAGAGAATTTTATGCTGATCCTTTTTCATATTTTTAATTTATTTTTAAGAGCTTTTATCAATTTTCTATTGAATTTCAAAGTTTCATGTTTTTATTGAATTATGAAATACCTAAAATACCCTTGGGCCCCACCTGTCAGGTGGCCCAAAGGGTTGAGTCAAACCCGAGCCGCCCCAACCGGCTCGGTCGGACTCAGACGCGCTCCCCTCTCCTCGCACGCGAAACCCTAATCTCTCTCTCTCTCGCTCTGGCGACCAGAGTCACCTCCGCCGTCGCCGATTTATCCCCGCCGCCCCAGACCGTCGCCGGCGACGAGGTGCTGCGGATCTGGATCGCCGTTCGACGGCGAACCAGATGTTCCGCGCCGATCTGCCGCGGGCGTCGCCGTTCGCTCGCCATCGTCGCTCCAGTGCGCCAGGTCGTTGGCGTCCGCCGCCGCCGCGCGTTGGAGAGGCCGTGGCCCTTCATCCAGGCGCCTCCCCTGCGCGTGGTGCAGCGCTAGGTGCGGTGGTGGTCGCCGAGTTTGGCTTGGCCGGGCTCGGTGCCGCCGTGCTCCGGCGCACGCCGCCTTGGCCGCCATGACCGCGTCGGCCACCTCCTCCCTGGTGAGTTCTTCTCCTTCCCTTCTTCTTCTTCTTCTTCCTCACCTCTTCTTTGTCTAGTTTGACCATGGCCTGCTC
>NW_025900977.1:0-21217 GCF_022539505.1 Lolium rigidum | reverse complement strand
TGATCAAGATTATGATAGCATGTCACTTCGGACATTATCCTTGTTATCGTTTACCTACTCGAGGGCGAGTAGGAACTAAGCTTGGGGATGCTTGATACGTCTCAAACGTATCTATAATTTCTTATGTTCCATGCTAGTTTTATGACAATACTCACATGTTTTATACACACATTACATCATTATTATGCATTTTCCGGCACTAACCTATTAACGAGATGCCGAAGCGCCAGCTCTCGTTTTGTGCTGTTTTTGGTTTCAGTAAATCCTACACAGGAAATATTCTTGGAATTGGACGAAACGAACGCCTGTGGGTCTTATTTTTCCACGGAGCTTCCGGAAGACCGAAGAGGATACGAAGTGGGGCCACGAGGCGCCCTAACCATAGGGCGGCGCGGCCAAGCATGGGGCCCGCACCGGCCTATGGTGTGGGGCCTGATGCGTGCAGTCGACACGTCCGTTGGGAACCCCAAGAGGAAGGTGTGATGCGTACAGTAGCAAGTTTTCCCTCAGAAAGAAACCAAGGTTTATCGAACCAGCTGGAGGAGCCAAGAAGCACGTTGAAGGTTGATGGCGGAGGAATGTAGTGCGGCGCAACACCAGAGATTCCGGCGCCAACGTGGAACCTGCACAACACAATCACGAACTTTGCCCCAACGTAACGAGCGAGGTTGTCAATCTCACCGGCTTGCCGTAAACAAAGGATTAGATGTATAGTGTGGATGATGATGGTTGTTTGCGAAGAACAAGTAAAGAACAATTGCACCAGATTGTATTTCGGATGTAAAGAATAGGACCGGGGTCCACGGTTCACTAGCGGTGTCTCTCCCATAAGATAGCGAGATGTTGGGTGAAAGAATTACGAGTTGGGCAATTGACAAATAAAGAAGGCATAACAATGCACATACATATATCATGATGAGTACTATGAGATTTAATCAGGTCATTACGACAAAGTACATAGACCGCTATCCAAGCATGCATCTATGCCTAAAAAGTCCACCTTCAGGTTATCATCCGAACCCCCTCCAGTATTAAGTTGTAAACAAAAGACAACTGCATTAAGTATGGTGCGTAATGTAATCAACACAAATATCCTTAGAGAAAGCATCGATGTTTTATCCCTAGTGGCAACAGCACATCCACAACCTTAGAACTTTCTGTCACTGTCCCAGATTTAATGGAGGCATGAACCCACTATCGAGCATAAATACTCCCTCTTGGAGTCACAAGTATCAACTTGCCCAGAGCCTCTACTAGCAACGGAGAGCATGCAAGAACATAAATAACATATATGATAGATTGATAATCAACTTGACATAGTATTCAATATTCATCGGATCCCAACAAACACAACATGAAGGATTACAAATAGATGATCTTGATCATGATAGGCAGCTCACAAGATCTAACATGATAGCACAATGAGGAGAAGACAACCATCTAGCTACTGCTATGGACCCATAGTCCAGGGGTGAACTACTCACACATCGATCCGGAGGCGATCATGGCGATGAAGAGACCTCCGGGAGATGATTCCCCTCTCCGAAAGGGTGTCGGAGGCGATCTCCTGAATCCCCCGAGATGGGATTGGCGGCGGCGGCGTCTCTGGAAGGTTTTCCGTATCGTGGCTCTCGGTACGGGGGTTTCGCGACGGGGGCTTTAAGTAGGCGGAAGGGCGGAGTCGGGAGAGTCACGGGGCCCCACACGCTAGGGCCGCGCGGGCCCCCTCTAGGCCGCGCCGCCCTAGTGTGGCGGCGCCCCGTGGCCCCACTTCGTCTCCCCTCCGGTCTTCTGGAAGCTTCGTGCAAAAATAGGACCCTGGGCGTTGATTTCGTCCAATTCCGAGCAATATTTCCTTACTAGGATTTCTGAAACCAAAAACAGCAGAAAACAACAATCGGCTCTTCGGCATCTCGTCAATAGGTTAGTGCCGGAAAATGCATAAATATGACATATAATGTGTATAAAACATGTGAGTATCATCATAAAAGTAGCATGGAACATAAGAAATTATAGATACGTTTGTGACGTATCAAGCATCCCTAAGCTTAGTTCCTACTCGCCCTCGAGTAGGTAAATGATAACAAAGATAATTTCTGAAGTGACATGCTATCATAATCTTGATCATACTATTGTAAAGCATATGAGATGAATGCAGCGATTCGAAGCAATGATGAAGATAATGAGTAAACTAATGAATCATATAGCAAAGACTTTTCATGAATAATACTTTCAAGACAAGCATCAATAAGACTTGCATAAGAGTTACTCATAAAGCAATAAATTCAAAGTAAAAGCATTGAAGCAACACAAAGGAGATATAAGTTTCAGCGGTTGCTTTCAACTTCAACATGTATATCTCATGGATAATTGTCAACACAAAGTAATATAACAAGTGCAATAAGTAAACATGTAAGAATCAATGCACACAAGTTGATACAAGTGTTTGCTTCTAAGATAGAAAGAAATAGGCAAACTGACTCAACAATAAAGTAAAAGATAGGCCCTTCGCGGAGGGAAGCATTGATTACTATATTTGTGCTAGAGCTTTTCATTTTGAAAACAAGAAACAATTTTGTCAACGGTAGTAATAAAGCATATGTGTTATGTATAAGATGTCCTATAAGTTGCAAGCCTCATGCATAGTATACTAATAGTGCTCGCACCTTGTCCTAATTAGCTTGGGTTAACACTGATTATCATTGCATAGCATATGTTTCAACCAAGTGTCACAAAGGGGTACCTCTATGCCGCCTGTACAAAGGTCTAAGGAGAAAGCTCGCATTGGATTTCTCGCTTTTGATTATTCTCAACTTAGACATCCATACCGGGACAACATAGACAACAGATAATGGACTCCTCTTTAATGCATAAGCATTCAACAACAGTTAATATTCTCATAAGAGATTGAGGATTAGCTGTCCATACTGAAACTTCCACCATGGATCATGGCTTTAGTTTGCGGCCCAATGTTCTTCTCTAACAGTATGCATACTCAAACCATTTGATTGTGAAAACCGCCCTTACTTCAGACAAGACGAACATGCATAGCAACTCACATGATATTCAACAAAGGTAAAATAGTTGATAGCGTCCCCAGAAAACATGGTTACCGCTCAACAAGCAACTTACTAAGAAATAAGACACATAAGTACATATTCTTCACCACGATAGTTTTTAAGCTATTTTATCCCATGAGCTATATATTGCAAAGGTAAAGAATGGAAATTTTAAAGGTAGCACTCAAGTAATTTACTTTGGAATGGCGGAGAAATACCATGTAGTAGGTAGGTATGGTGGACACGAATGGCATAGTTATTGGCTCAAGGATTTGGATGCACGAGAAGAATTCCTCTCAGTACAAGGCTAGGCTAGCAAGGTTGTTTGAAGCAAACTCAAGTATAAAAGGTGCAGCAAAGATCACATATGAACATATTGTAACTATTATAAGACTTTACATTGTCTCCTTGTTGTTCAAACACCTCAACCAGAAAATATCTAGACTCTAGAGATCAATCATGCAAACCAAATTTTAACAAGCTCTATGTAGTTATTCATTAATGAGTACAAGGTACATGATGCACGAGCTTAAACAAGATCTATATGAGCACAACAATTGCCAACTATCACATTATTCAAGACATTAAACCATTTACCACATGCGGCATTTTCCGTTTCCAACCATATAGCAATGAATGAAGTAGTTCAGATTTTCGCAATGAACATTAAAGATGAAGCTAAGAACATATGTGTTCATACGAAACAGCGTAGCGTGTCTCTCTCCCAAACAAATAATGCTAGGATCCGATTTATTCAAACAAAAAAAAAAAAACAAACAGACGCTCCAAGTAAAGCACATAAGATGTGACGGAATAAAAATATAGTTTCACTAGAGGAACCTGATAAGTTGTCGATGAAGAAGGGATGCCTTGGGCATCCCCAAGCTTAGACGCTTGAGTCTTCTTAAAATATGCAGGGATGAACCACGGGGGCATCTGTAGGACAACGTTGCATAGAAAACAAAAAATTTCCTACCGCGAACACGCAATCCAAGCAAAGATGCAATCTAGAAGACGGTAGCAACGATGGGTTTATCGAGTCTCACCCTTGAAGAGATTCCAAAGCCTACAAGATGAGGCTCTTGTTGCTGCGGTAGACGTTCACTTGCCGCTTGCAAAAGCGCGTAGAAGATCTTGATCACCGGCGCCACGAACGGGCAACACCTCCGTACTCGGTCACACGTTCGGTTGTTGATGAAGACGACGTCCACCTCCCGTTCCAGCGGGCAGCAGAAGTAGTAGCTCCTCTTGAATCCGACATCACGACGACGTGGTGTCGGTGGCGGTGGATAACTCCGGTGGAGCTTCGCTAAAGCACGCGGGAGCTATGGAGGAGAGGGGGCGGCTAGGGTTTGGGAGGGGGTGGCCGGCCACTTGGGGGGTGCGGCCAGCTTGTGGTCTTGGGGTGCGGCCAGCTTGTGGTCTTGGGGTGGCCGGCCCCCTCCCCTTGGCCCCTCATTATATAGGTGGAAGCCCCAAGTGTTGGACTACAAGTCTCCGAATAAGACCCGAACATAAAACCTTCCATGTGATAGGGAAACCTACCCAAGGTGGGAATCCCGGCCGGCCATGGAGGTGGAGTCCCTCCGGGACTCCACCTTCCTTGGCGGTTTCTTCCGGACTTTTCTAGAACCTTCTAGAACCTTCCATAGAACCTTCCGCATCATTTTAAATCACATAAAATGACATCCTATATATGAATCTTATTCTCCGGACCATTCCGGAACTCCTCGTGATGTCCGGGATCTCATCCGGGACTCCGAAAAAATATTCGAACTCCATTCCATATTCAAGTTCTACCATTTCAACATCCAACTTTAAGTGTGTCACCCTACGGTTTGCGAACTATGCGGACATGGTTGAGTACTCACTCCGACCAATAACTAATAGCGGGATCTGGAGATCCATAATAGCTCCCACATATTCAACGATGACTTTAGTGATCGAATGAACCATCCACATACGATACCAATTCCCTTTGTCACGCGATATTTTACTTGTCCGAGGTTTGATCATCGGTATCACTCTATACCTTGTTCAACCTCGTCTCCGACAAGTACTCTTTACTCGTACCGTGGTATGTGGTCTCTTATGAACTTATTCATATGCTTGCAAGACATTAGACGACATTCCACCGAGAGGGCCCGGAGTATATCTATCCGTCATCGGGATGGACAAATCCCACTGTTGATCCATATGCCTCAACTCATACTTTCCGGATACTTAATCCCACCTTTATAACCACCCATTTACGCAGTGGCGTTTGGTGTAATCAAAGTACCTTTCCGGTATAAGTGATTTACATGATCTCATGGTCATAAGGACTAGGTAACTATGTATCGAAAGCTTATAGCAAATAACTTAATGACGAGATCTTATGCTACGCTTAATTGGGTGTGTCCATTACATCATTCATACAATGATATAACCTTGTTATTAATAACATCCAATGTTCATGATTATGAAACTAATCATCCATTAACCAACAAGCTAGATAAGAGGCATACTAGGGACTCTTTGTTGTTTACATATCACACATGTATCAATGTTTCGGTTAATACAATTATAGCATGGTATATAAACATTTATCATAAACATAAAGATATATAATAACCACTTTTATTATTGCCTCTTGGGCATATCTCCAACGAGTCTCCCACTTGCACTAGAGTCAATAATCTAGATTACATTGTAAGGAACCTAACACCCATGGCATTCTGGTGTTGGTCATGCTTTGCCCTAGGGAGAGCTTTAGTCAACGGATCTGCTACATTCAGATCAGTGTGTACTTTGCAAATCTTTACTTCTCCATCTTCGATGTATTCGCGAATCGAGTGGTAACGCAGCTTGATATGCTTCAGCCTCTTGTGTGACCTTGGTTCTTGTGCATTGGCGATGGCACCCATGTTGTCACAGTATATGACTAGTGGGTCCAATGCACTAGGAACCACACCGAGCTCTACAATGAACCTCTTCATCCATACCGCTTCTGATGAAGCCTTTGAAGCCGCTATGTACTCCGATTCTGTTGAAGACTTCGCCACCGTGCACTGCTTCGAGCTTGCCCAGCTTACTGCAGCACCATTCAATATAAACACGTACCCAGACTGTGACTTAGAGTCATCAGGATCAGTGTTCCAACTTGCATCGGTGTAACTTGTTACAACGAGCTCTTGGTCACCTCCATAACAAAGAAACATATCCTTAGTTCTTTTCAAGTACTTCAGGATATTCTTGACCGCTGTCCAGTGTTCCATTCCTGGATCACTTTGATATCTGCTAGTCAAACTAACAGCATGCGCTATTGTTGCGGTCAGAAACCCACCGGCGAGCAGCGACGGGCAACACAGTAGAGCCGGGAGGCTCCCAGGACTGCGGCTGGCCCTGGTCCCTCGAGCGACGGTCCGCAAAGACTTGGCACGCACGTCCGATGCTGGTGCAAGGGCGTGCCACCTGACCTATACCTGGTCAGAAAGGTGTTGGGTTTGCCTCGCTTAGTTTCTGATATGTCTCCGACGTATCGATAATTTCTTATGTTCTATGCCATATTATTGATGATACCTACATGTTTTATGCACACTTTATGTCATATTCGTGCATTTTCTGGAACTAACCTATTAACAAGATGCCGAAGTGCCAGTTCCCGTTTTCTGCTGTTTTTGGTTTCAGAAATCCTAGTAACGAAATATTCTCGGAATTGGACGAAACAAAGACCCAGGGGCCTATTTTTCCACGGAGCTTCCAGAAGACCGAAGAACATACGAAGTGGGGCCACGAGGTGGCCAGACCACATGGCGGCGCGGCCAAGGGGGGGCCCGCGCCGCCCTGTGGTGTGGGCCCCTCGTCTGGCCCCCGACTCTGCCCTTCCGCCTACTTAAAGCCTCCGTCGCGAAACCCCTGATGCGAAAAAACCACGATACGGAAAACCTTCCAGAGACGCCGCCGCCGCCGATCCCATCTCGGGGGATTCTGGAGATCTCCTCCGGCACCCCGCCGGAGAGGGGATTCATCTCCCGGAGGACTCTACACCGCCATGGTCGCCTCCGGAGTGATGAGTGAGTAGTTCACCCCTGGACTATGGGTCCATAGCAGTAGCTAGATGGTTGTCTTCTCCTCATTGTGCTTCATTGTTGGATCTTGTGAGCTGCCTAACATGATCAAGATCATCTATCCGTAATTCTATATGTTGTGTTTGTCGGGATCCGATGGATAGAGAATACCATGTCATGTTAATTATCAAGTTATTACACATGTGTTGTTTATGATCTTGCATGCTCTCCGTTTCTAGTAGAGGCTCCGGCCAAGTTTTTACTTTTAACTCCAAGAGGGAGTATTTATGCTCGATAGTGGGTTCATGCCCGCATTGACACCTGGGGAGTGACGAAACCCCTAAGGTTGTGTTGTGCTCGTTGCCACTAGGGATAAAACATTGGCGCTATGTCCGAGGATGTAGTTGTTGATTACATTACGCACCATACTTAATGCAATTGTCCGTTGTTTAGCAACTTAATACTGGAGGGGTTCGGATGATAACCTGAAGGTGGACTTTTTAGGCATAGATGCAGCTTGGATGGCGGTCTATGTACTTTGTCGTAATGCCCAATTAAATCTCACTATACTTATCATGTCATGTATGTGCATTGTTATGCCCTCTCTATTTGTCAATTGCCCGACCGTAATTTGTTCACCCAACATGCTTTTATCTTATGGGAGAGACACCTCTAGTGAACTGTGGACCCCGGTCCATTCTTTAATACTGAAATACAAATCTGCTGCAATACTTGTTTTTACTGTTTTCTCTCGCAAACAATCATCTTCCACACAATACGGTTAATCCTTTGTTACAGCAAGCCGGTGAGATTGACAACCTCACCTGTTTCGTTGGGGCAAAGTACTTTGGTTGTGTTGTGCAGGTTCCACGTTGGCGCCGGAATCTCCGGTGTTGCGCCGCACTACATCCCGCCGCCATCAACCTTCAACGTGCTTCTTGGCTCCTCCTGGTTCGATAAACCTTGGTTTCTTTACGAGGGAAAACTTGCTGCTGTGCGCATCATACCTTCCTCTTGGGGTTGCCCAACGAACGTGTGAAATACACGCCATCAAGCTCTTTTTCCGGCGCCGTTGCCGGGGAGATCAAGACATGCTCGCAAGGGGAGTCTCCACTTCTCAATCTCTTTACTTTGTTTTTGTCTTGCTTTATTTTATTTACTACTTTGTTTGCTGCATTATATCAAAACACAAAAAAATTAGTTGCTAGCTTTACTTTATTTACTGTCTTGCACTCTATATCAAAAACACAAAAAAAATTTAGTTACTCGCATTTACTTTATTATCATGTCTAGTCCCGTAGTTGTTACTCTATCACCTGAGGAATCAATCTTCACTTTTAAACAAGGAGGTGAAGAGAATTTTAAAGAAGCATGGTCTAGAATTTTTGATTCTTATAGTAAAACTGAACCTAAAATGACCTTAAGCTTGCTCCTTAGTAATTTCTACTTTGGGCTTATTCTTCGTTATAGATATGCCTTAGACGCTGTAGTGGGAGGAGATTTCCTTCATTGTGATGGGGATCAAGCTTTTAATGCTATAAGGAAATTGATTACATCATTTAGCTCTGATAATAATTTTGATCCATCCCATGCTAGTATGCATAATAAATTAAACACTATTGAAACAGATATATCTTGTTTAAAAGAAGTGTATAACCGAATTCGCGAATACTATGATTATGTTCCATTAAGCTTCGAACCTTCAATGTGGGTGCCTACCATTAAAGCTACTATTGGTGGTGAAATTTTTTATGCTCGTTGCGATATTATGTCTGAGTTTTTCCTTATGCCTGAAAATATTTATAAATCTTTGACACTTTGGGAACTCACTGAAGGAGGAGAAGAAATAACTCTTACGGATAACTCTGTTATAATTCCTAAGGGTATAGCTGAAGGTGTTTTCACAACCTTTCTTGGAAGGACGGTATCCACTGATTATCTCGTTATTGAATGTGTAGGGACGGGACAAATCACGTTTGGAAGATCCCTGCTGAAACTTATGGGAGCAGTCATAGATGTTGGGAAAGGCACTCTAAATTTTACCTCTACACCCGGATGCGGGCATGTATTCCCAAGACCAAAGGGAAAGAAAAACAATAAGAAAGGTAAGGGTAAAGCCCAAGGTAAGATTGATGCACCACCCTTCGATAACACTTGAGAAACACTTTCTGCGCCTAGCTGAAAGGCGTTAAAGAAAAGCGCTTATGGGAGACAACCCATGTTTTTACTCCAGTATTTTTGTTTTATATTTGTGTCTTGGAAGTTGTTTACTACTGTAGCAACCTCTCCTTATCTTAGTTTTGAGTTTTGTTGTGCCAAGTAAAGTCTTTGATAGAAAAGTAAGTACTAGATTTGGATTACTGCACGAGTTCAGATTTCTTTGCTCGTCACGAATCTGGGTCTATCTCCCTGTAGGTAGCTCAGAAAATTACGCCAATTTACGAGCATGATCCGCAGATATGTACGCAACTTTCATTCAATTTGAGAATTTTCGTTTGAGCAAGTCTGGTGGCCTAATAAAATCCATCTTTACGGACTGTTCTGTTTTGACAGATTCTGTCTTTTATTTCGCATTGCCTCTTTTGCTATGTTGGATGAATTTCTTTGATCCATTAATGTCCGAGTAGCTTTATGCAATGTCCAGAAGTGTTAAGAATGATTGTGTCACCTCTGAACATGTGAATTTTTATTATGCACTAACCCTCTAATGAGTTGTTTCGAGTTTGGTGTGGAGGAAGTTTTCAAGGATCAAGAGAGGAGTATGATGCAATATGATCAAGGAGAGTGAAAGCATTAAGCTTGGGGATGCCCCGGTGGTTCACCCCTGCATATTCTAAGAAGACTCAAGCGTCTAAGCTTGGGGATGCCCAAGGCATCCCCTTCTTCATCGACAACATTATCGAGTTCCTCCCCCGAAACTATATTTTTATTCCGTCACATCTTATGCACTTTGCTTGGAGCGTCGGTTTGTTTTTGTTTTTTGTTTTGTTTGAATAAAATGGATCCTTGCATTCACTTTATGGGAGAGAGACACGCTCCGCTGTAGCATATGGACAAATATGTCCTTAGGCTCTACTCATAGTATTCATGGCGAAGTTTCTTCTTCGTTAAATTGTTATATGGTTGGAATTGGAAAATGATACATGTAGTAAATTGCTATAATGTTTTGGATAATTTGATACTTGGCAATTGTTGTGCTCATGTTTAAGCTCTTGCATCATATACTTTGCACCAATTAATGAAGAAATACTTAGAGCTTGCTAATTTGGTTTGCATATTTGGTTTCTCTAGAGTCTAGATAACATCTAGTATTGAGTTTTGAACAACAAGGAAGACGGTATGGAGTCTTATAATGTTTACCATATGTCTTTTATGTGAGTTTTGCTGTACCATTCATCCTTGTGTTTGCTTCAAATAGCCTTGCTAGCCTAAACCTTGTATCGAGAGGGAATACTTCTCATGCATCCCAAATACTTGAGCCAACCACTATGCCAATTGTGTCCACCATACCTACCTACTACATGGTATTTATCCGCCATTCCAAAGTAAATTGCTTGAGTGCTACCTTTAAAATTCCATCATTCACCTTTGCAATATATAGCTCATGGGACAAATAGCTTAAAAACTATTGTAGTATTGAATATGTACTTATGCACTTTATCTCTTATTAAGTTGCTTGTTGAGCGATAACCATGTTTCTGGGGACGCCATCAACTATTCTTTGTTGGATATCATGTGAGTTGCTATGCATGTCCGTCTTGTCTGAAGCAAGGGAGATCTACCACCTTCATGTTAGAGAAGAACTTTGGGCCGCTAACTAAAGCCATGATTCATGGTGGAAGTTTCAGTTTGGACATATATCCTCAATCTCATATGAGAATAATAATTGTTGCCACATGCTTATGCATTAAAGAGGAGTCCATCATCTGTTGTCCATGTTGTCCCGGTATGGATGTCTAAGTTGAGAATAATCAAAAGCGAGAAATCCAAAATGCGAGCTTTCTCCTTAGACCTTTGTACAGGCGGCATGGAGGTACCCCATTGTGACACTTGGTCAAAACATGTGCATTGCAAAGATCCGGTAGTCCAAGTTAATTAGGACAAGGTGCGGGCACTATTAGTATACTATGCATGAGACTTGCAACTTGTAAGATATAATGTACATAACTCATATGCTTTATTACTACCGTTGACAAAATTGTTTCATGTTTTCAAAATAAAAGCTCTAGCACAAATATAGCAATCGATGCTTTCCTCTTTGAAGGACCATTCTCTTTACTTTTATGTTGAGTCAGTTCACCTATTTCTCTCCACCTCAAGAAGCAAACACTTGTGTGAACTGTGCATTGATTCCTACATACTTGCATATTGTACTTGTTATATTACTCTATGTTGAAAATTATCCATGAGATATATATGTTACAAGTTGAAAGCAACCGCTGAAACTTAATCTTCCTTTGTGTTGCTTCAATACCTTTACTTTGATTTATTGCTTTATGAGTTAACTCTTATGAAAGACTTATTAATACTTGTCTTGAAGTACTATTCATGAAAAGTCTTTGCTATATGATTCACCTGTTTACTCATGTCATTACCATTGTTTTGATCGCTGCATCCACTACATATGTTTACAAATAGTATGATCAAGGTTATGATGGCATATCACTTCAGAAATTATCTTTGTTATCGTTTTACTCGCTCGGGACGAGCGAGAACTAAGCTTGGGGATGCTTGATACGTCTCCGACGTATCGATAATTTCTTATGTTCTATGCCATATTATTGATGATACCTACATGTTTTATGCACACTTTATGTCATATTCGTGCATTTTCCGGAACTAACCTATTAACAAGATGCCGAAGTGCCGGTTCTCGTTTTCTGCTGTTTTTGGTTTCAGAAATCCTAGTAACGAAATATTCTCGGAATTGGACGAAACAAAGACCCAGGGGCCTATTTTTCCACGGAGCTTCCGGAAGACCGAAGAACATACGAAGTGGGGCCACGAGGTGGCCGGACCACATGGCGGCGCGGCCAAGGGGGCCCGCGCCGCCCGTGGTGTGGGCCCCTCGTCCGGCCCCCGACTCTGCCCTTCCGCCTACTTAAAGCCTCCGTCGCGAAACCCCCGATGCGAAAAAACCACGATACGGAAAACTTTCCGGAGACGCCGCCGCCGCCGATCCCATCTCGGGGGATTCCGGAGATCTCCTCCGGCACCCTGCCGGGAGAGGGGATTCATCTCCCGGAGGACTCTACACCGCCATGGTCGCCTCCGGAGTGATGAGTGAGTAGTTCACCCCTGGACTATGGGTCCATAGCAGTAGCTAGATGGTTGTCTTCTCCTCATTGTGCTTCATTGTTGGATCTTGTGAGCTGCCTAACATGATCAAGATCATCTATCTCGTAATTCTATATGTTGTGTTTGTCGGGATCCGATGGATAGAGAATACCATGTCATGTTAATTATCAAGTTATTACACATGTGTTGTTTATGATCTTGCATGCTCTCCGTTTCTAGTAGAGGCTCTGGCCAAGTTTTTACTTTTAACTCCAAGAGGGAGTATTTATGCTCGATAGTGGGTTCATGCCTGCATTGACACCTTGGGGAGTGACAGAAACCCCTAAGGTTGTGTTGTGCTGTTGCCACTAGGGATAAAACATTGGCGCTATGTCCGAGGATGTAGTTGTTGATTACATTACGCACCATACTTAATGCAATTGTCTCGTTGTTTAGCAACTTAATACTGGAGGGGGTTCGGATGATAACCTGAAGGTGGACTTTTTAGGCATAGATGCAGTTGGATGGCGGTCTATGTACTTTGTCGTAATGCCCAATTAAATCTCACTATACTTATCATGTCATGTATGTGCATTGTTACGCCCTCTCTATTTGTCAATTGCCCGACTGTAATTTGTTCACCCAACATGCTTTTATCTTATGGGAGAGACACCTCTAGTGAACTGTGGACCCCGGTCCATTCTTTAATACTGAAATACAAATCTACTGCAATACTTGTTTTTACTGTTTTCTCTGCAAACAATCATCTTCCACACAATACGGTTAATCCTTTGTTACAGCAAGCCGGTGAGATTGACAACCTCACCTGTTTCGTTGGGGCAAAGTACTTTGGTTGTGTTGTGCGGGTTCCACGTTGGCGCCGGAATCTCCGGTGTTGCGCCGCACTACATCCCGCCGCCATCAACCTTCAACGTGCTTCTTGGCTCCTCCTGGTTCGATAAACCTTGGTTTCTTTCTGAGGGAAAACTTGCTGCTGTGCGCATCATACCTTCCTCTTGGGGTTGCCCAACGAACGTGTGAAATACACGCCATCAGTTTCCTGCATGGAATACACGTAAAAATTAAATACGAGCCTCGATCGGCTCTCAGGTTGTCCTGTGAATCGGCTCAAGGAGCCGATCCACCCATGATTCGTACGAGGTGCACGATCACATGGTGGTCCTGCTTGATCAAAATAAAGCTAAAACGACCTACTACGATTTAGGGTTTTCACCACATAATCGGAACATCCTACGCGTGATTGAGCCTGGCGGCCACGCACGGTGATCGTAAACCGACCCTAGCCAAGGCCTAAAAACCAACATGAAGTTGATCCCCGGAACATCCTGTCTAGGGCTAGCAAACTACACCCTACGCGCCACTGGATCCTTCAACCCGTTTGTAAGGCCTAACTATGCAGATATTAAACTAATCCTTGAAGAACAAGGAGCAATCATAACGGATCGAATCTACTAAATAACGATCAAGCGGGGTGCCGCCCTTACACCTAAGATAGATGTAAGGGCGGCTAGACGTCTAAGGGTTGCATGGACGAAAGCATATGATACGATGAAACAATGCTAACCCTGACACATCTATGATAACTACGTTGCTCGCCATCAACAAGGCTTCAGCACGTGCAACGCATGAACAGCGAATAAACGTGTACTGCCTAGATCGCAAGATGCGATCTAGGCAGCATGATGCTTACCCGGAAGAAACCCTCGAGACAAGGGAGTTGGCGATGCGCCTAGATTGGTTTGTGGTGAACGTGATTGTTGTTTATTCCAGAAACCCTAGATACATATTTATAGTCCGTAGACTTTCTAACGTGGGAATAATCCCAACCGGGCACAAGCCAAACTCTATCTAACCGACACGTATCCTACTATATTTACAGATACACGGGCAAACTAGCCCAAACTTTGTATGCAAGGCCGATTCATGTATTTCTTCCATATGTATTCTTCAAGCCCATCTTAATCGCGGCCCACCTCTGATCCGGTCAAATTCTGGTGATAACACATGCCCCCCTGGTTTTGGAAATGACAATTCCAAAATCACTCTGCTTTTTATTTGTCGGGTCATGTCGTGGCAGAGCAGAACCGTCGCAGTATCCTTCATCATGATGCCTTGCCCTCACAACTTCTTTGCAAGATTTGAAAGCTTTAACATCACTTCCTCGGAAACCGTAATGGCATTAAATCTCCACTATACCCCCTTTATTTAACTGTGCCGAACGGTTCGCCACTTCATCCCCTTGCTCTGTTCTGGCCATCGGCACCCAAAAAACCCTCTTCCCCTGTAGCAATGTCTTCCTCTTCCTCCATCTCCTCAGGCCTCTCTTTCCAATCTTCTTCCTCGAGCGAGCAGGAGTGGAACTTTGACCACGTGCCAGATGGCCCACCCGAAGCACTCGTCGGGTCAGATGGTGACTTACCTCTGACCGACAGGGAGGACGACCTCCAGTTCCTCATCGAAGGGGAACTGAAGAGCGAGAGCGAAGACGACCTCCACTCCTGGGCGAACTCCACCTCCTCCGACGAGGAGGAGGAAGAAGAAGAAGCGGAGGAAGAAGAGGAAGAGGAGGAGGATGATTCCTCCTCCTCCGATGGGTATCCGCCGGCGAAGCGCTTCCGCGCTTGGGCGGACAGCGAGGACGATGATGATGACGAGGAAGAAGAGGCTCCGGCCGAGGGCTGGGGCAGCAGCGACGAGGAACTCTCCGGAAGCAGCGCCGACGGCAGCTACGATGCCGACGACGAGGCCAGCGAGGATTAGTAATGTAGGATTAGTAGTTCCTGAGCAAGCGGCTCTTCTTTTGTTCTTCCTTTCTTGAGCAATCGGCTCTTCATTGTAAAAAACCCCTCTTATTAATGAAGAAGACATTTCTCAGCTGATTCTGTCCCTTTTCCAACTTTGCCGATTGTTAAAGTGAGTCAACACATTAAGAGCCGATGGCAGCGCATCGGCCCCTGCCATAAAACGCGAGCAAGGCCAACTCTATTGTCTATTCAAATGGTAACCTGCGACTCATCCGAAAGAGCAAAACTCAAATCCCCAGATCGCCGCTTGAACAGATCCAACCCACGGCCATATGAACCTTAGATGTCAATCGCGCAGGTTCGCAACTGCAACGGACCCAACGGCAACATCATCCAATGCCCACGCTATGGTCTCAGGCCTGAAGGTGATCCTTAACCACTCCTTGCTGTTCGAACATAGCGCCTTGCTCTATCTTTTGCATCAACAGAAACGGCCCTGACCGTGTAGATGATGACGGCTTCCCTTTCAAATTCCTTTCAGCAGCTCTGGTGGTCTTCTTCTGCAACAACTCACCACCTTGGAAGAAGGTTATGATGGAGGGCTAGCCGATGAAACCCCAATCGGCTTCTAAAAACAGAGCATCTACCAGGTCAGCTGCCCCCCGAGCCTCAGTCAAGGCGAGAACGGCGGTGAGGACACACAGTTCAGACAAATGGACCTGGGCTCGAGAAAAACTGAGAACACCATCACACAGAGCCAGCCAGACTTGCCACCATCGGCCTCCAAGAAAGGGTCAACCACTATGGTCCCAACAATTCCTATGAGTGTAGCTGAGAAGGTGGCCAACTTGGCCAAGCCGACGGTAGATACACCAGAGCCGATCACCTTCTTCCATTGAAAGGTGATATTGCAGACGAAACACCAACGGCTTAATGAGCAAAAGGCTGCCTTGTACGCCAAAACTGATGCTTCTGACAGCACTGCTGAACTGGCGACCTTGCGCAAAGGGTTGGAGGTCTTCGAAGAAAAGGTTCGGGCAACAAAATCAGCTCATTGTTCACTCCCTCAAGGAAGCAGAAGGCCTCGAAGCTGAACTGAAGACCGACTTGGTCGAAATCCGCGTCTTGTACTAGAGTCGATGTCTATGCATCGGCTTTGTTTCTTAGTTCTAAAGTCGATGTCTGTGCATCGGCTGTACATCATGAGAATTTTTTTTACTGGCCGATTTTCTATCGGCCCCCAATATTTTACTGCACATGTATCGCACATGTTCATCTGATTAGGTGTCCCCCGAGCCGAATCTGCCAGGTAACTGCGGATATCGGCTCTGTGGTTAGCCAAGGCACTGTATTTGAACGTCGGCTCCGTTAGGACCAGTGTTAACTTCTTCCAGCTCATCAGCCGACGTAAACCCGTTGCCCATTAGATCGTCGTTGAACACAGGCAGAGCGTATGGTGAGGAAAATTTTGGCCGATTGCTGGAATCGGCCTCCATGTTGATTGAATCTCTCAATGAAGGTTTTGCAATGTTTGTCCATAGATCCTTGGGGCCGATCACAAGAATCGGCCTCGCCACGTTCGTCCATAGATTTGTTCTTGCTACACGGTCAGGCCGGTGGATAAGACCAGCCTAACCCCGTCCTTCGTCACGTCGATGCGCTCGCAGTCGTCCAAATTGATGCCTGAGAGTGGCTCTTGGCCTGTCGTCTCCCAAACGTTCATGCCAGCCGTTGAAATCTCGGCTGAGTCATCTGCGTGGACGACCTCTACTTCATCTCCATCCCACTGTATTAAGCATTGGTGCATCGTGGATGGAATGCAACAGTTGGCGTGGATCCAATCTCTCCCTAGTAGGACAGCATAGGTGCTCTTGCTATCGACAATAAAGAACGTCGTAGGGATGGTTTTCCTTCCTACGGTCAGATCCACGTTTAGAACACCTTGTGCGTCAGATGCTTGGCCGTTGAAATCGCTCAATGTAACGTTGGGCTTGATCAGATCCGAGCTAGAGCGTCCCAACCGACGTAGCATGGAGTATGGCATAATGTTGACTGCCGCTCCGGTGTCCACCAGCATCTTGTTGACAGGCTGCCCATTGATATAACCTCGCAAGTACAGGGCCTTCGGATGTCTGTAGCTTCTTTCTCGTGGCTTCTCAAAGATAACCGGCCGTGGGCCGCAGTCAAGTTGTGCCACAGGTGCTTCGTCTGATCCTGGAGCACTAAACTCCGTCGGAAGGATGAACACCATGTTTGTGCCAGCTGATGTCTCATCATCGGCTTTCTTTTTTCTGGGGCGCCACTCTTTCCTTTGTGGCCGACCTTCTTCGTCCAGGGTTCGCTGAATTTTTGCGGCCAGATCAGGCCGCGCCTTCCTTAACGTGTGCAGGTATAACCTTTCGGCTTCCTCCAAACCACGTAGTCGCTGAACCCTACGCTTTTGGGAACGGCTGAGTCCATCAGGGCACCACCTCGGCCGGTGGTACTTATCTTCTTCTTCTTCATCATCGTCCTCTAGTTCCTCGAGATCTTCTACCCGAGAGGACTCAGCGTGCTTGTTCCGAGGCGGGAGAGGCCCTAGACGTTTGAACACGGACACGTTAGCTGCATCCTTCTTCTTCGTCTACATTACGGGCAGTTGCCGATTGTAGGCAATCGGCTCATTCCTGAATCCCAGCAGTGTCTGAAGAAGGGACAGTCCCAGTGTCTATCCACGTCGTCTTGCTCTCTCGAATTTTCCTTGGCGTGGCGCTCATATCTCTCCTCGTTGCGATCATGCCGACGATGTCTCCTGGCGTCCCTAGCTAGACGATCTCTTTCGTCATCGTTGTTGTAATGTCGGCGTTGGTCGTATTGACTCACATATTTGTTGAGGAGGTGATCAGAGAGAGGTCGCTGATATCTCACATTCCTCACTTCTCCCTCTGTGATGTAGCGCTTGCCATCGTGACGGAGCCGATCGCGTGGAACGGCTTCCTCTTTGTCCTCGTTATGAGAGCAGCTGCCCTCATCTCTGTCCTTACCAGAGTGGTGCCCAGGTCCTACCATGTTGATGTCGAACGAGAATCTTGGCTGGCACCTCCCAGGGTAAGTGAACTCCACCATGTTAACGGCGGGGTAGGGGTGTGTGTCGACTTTCATGGCGTACTGGCTGAAAATTAGACGCCCTTGTTCTATCGCCATTTGGATCTGCTGTCGCCACACCCTGCAGTCATTGGTGGCATGGGTGAACGTGTTATGCCACTTGCAGTATGGCTTTCCGTTCAGCTCCTGAGCCGTGTGGATCTTGTGGCCTTCTGGTACCTTTAGCTGCTTCTCCTTAAGTAAGAGGTCGAAAATTTGCTCAGCCTTGGTTACATCGAAGTCAAACCCTCTTGGAGGACTTTGTGGCTTAACCCACTTGCAGGACACGGGGCTTGCCCCCCGAGTCCATTCAGCCACTGCTACCTCTTGATCTCCCGCAGAGCCTTCATCTTCATCTGCCTCAACCAGGACCACCGCACGCTTGAATTTATCCTGGTATACATCTGGGTGGCGCTGTTCATATAATGACAGCTTCTGCACCATGTGCGCCGGTGAAGGGTAGTCTGCTTGGGAGGCCACATCCTTGATCGGTGATGCGAGACCCACCACCGCCAACTCGACTGCTTCTTTTTCAGTCACACGAGCCGAATAGCATCGGTTCCTAATGGTCCTAAAGCGCTGGATGTATTCTGACACCGTTTCTCCGCGCTTCTGTCGTACTTGTGCTAGATCGGCAATGCCAGTCTCGGAAGCCTCTGAGTGATACTGCATGTGGAACTGCTCTTCCAACTGCTTCCAAGTCCGGATTGAGTCTGGTGGCAGCGATGTGTACCACCCGAAAGCCGATCTTGTGAGGGACTGTGCGAAGAACCTCACACGCAGCTCGTCTGATGCTGAGACCGTGCCCAGCTGTGCCAAATATCGGCTCACATGCTCGATTGAGCTGGAACCATCTGATCCATTAAACTTGGAGAAATCAGGGAGCCGATATTTGGGTGGTAGCGGGATCAACTCGTACTCGTTGGGGTACGGCTTGGAATAGCCGATTGTCCTCCTTCTCGGCACCATGCCGAACTAGTCTTTTAAGATTGTACTAATCTGATCCGCGGTGCTGGCTGCAGGAGTCGAACTCTGAAGATTCGCCGGAGTGGCATACTTAGCCAGCCATGCTTGCTTTTCCAGCTCTGAGCCAACTGCAGGAGCTGAGCTCTGGAGGTTTGTCGGAGTGGCATACTTAGCTAGCCACGTCCGCTTCTCAAGATCTGTTCCCGAAGTTCCTCCTCGCTGTTCCGAAGTCCCTGCTCGTTGCGGTCCGGTTCGTGAGTGCCCGATGCTATCGCAGTCTGGCACGTATGTGCACGTGTATCCGTGAGGGATCTCCTTAGGCGCCTCATGCAAGAACTGGTAATCACTAGGGTCACCACCGATCTTGTAGACGACGTATGCCGGTGAACTCGGCACTTCTGGTGCTGCCACCGCGAATGGCAGCGGTGGTCGGGACTGGAGTGGCATCTCTCCTTGGTGAGTCCCTAGAGCTGGTCCTGTCGGAGAGTAGTGATGCCTCGTGATTTCCTGGATCACCCGAAGAGCGACACGCTCCAAAGTGTTCACCAGGCTCTCAGAATGGCGGTGCAGCGAATGAGCTATCATGAAGTTAATCTCCTGACGCAGAGACCTGGTGCGTTCTTCTGACGGGGCGGACAGGTCCACTCCATCGAGCGTGCCTTCAGGTCAGAACCCTTTCCACCTGATGCCGTGTGAGCGGGTTCTCTGGAAAGAGCCGATGAGGTCGGCTTCGAGAATCGCTTTGACCTCGTCATACTTCTTCTTGAGCTCCTCGGTCAGATCCTCGTACGTGACCGGAGTGCCTTCCGCCATCTCAGATGTAGATGGCGATGCGGTTAATGTCGAAGACTGTCCCACCGGGCGTGCCAGAATGTGTTGCGGTCAGAAACCCACCGGCGAGCAGCGACGGGCAACACAGTAGAGCCGGGAGGCTCCCGGGATCGCGGTTGGCCCTGGTCCCTCGAGCGACGGCCCGCAAAGACTCGGCACGCACGTCCGATGCTGGTGCAAGGGCGTGCCACCTGACCTATACCTGGTCAGGAAGGTGTTGGATTTGCCTCGCTTAGTTTCCTGCATGGCATACACGTAAACATTAAATACGAGCCTCGATCGGCTCTCGAGGTTGTCCCGTGAATCGGCTCAAGGATCCGATCCACCCATGATTCGTACGAGGTGCACGATCACATGGTGGTCCCGCTTGATCAAAATAAAGCTAAAACGACCTACTACGATTTAGGGTTTTCACCACATAATCGGAACATCCTACGCGTGATTGAGCCCGGCGGCCACGCACGGTGATCGTAAACCGACCCTAGCCAAGGCCTAAAACCAACATGAAGTTGATCCCGGAACATCCTGTCTAGGGCTAGCAAACTACACCCTACGCGCCATCGGATCCTTCAACCCGTTTGTAAGGCCTAACTATGCAGATATTAAACTAATCCTTGAAGAACAAGGAGCAATCATAACGGATCGAATCTACTAAATAACGATCAAGCGGGGTGCCGCCCTTACACCTAAGATAGATGTAAGGGCGGCTAGACGTCTAAGGGTTGCATGGACGAAAGCATATGATACGATGAAACAATGCTAACCCTGACACATCTATGATAACTACGTTGCTCGCCATCAACAAGGCTTCAGCACGAGCAACGCATGAACAGCGAATAAACGTGTACTGTCTAGATCGCAAGATGCGATCTAGGCAGCATAATGCTTACCCGGAAGAAACCTTCGAGACAAGGGAGTTGGCGATGCGCCTAGATTGGTTTGTGGTGAACGTGATTGTTGTTTATTCCAGAAACCCTAGATACATATTTATAGTCTGTAGACTTTCTAACGTGGGAATAATCCCAACCGGGCACGAGCCAAACTCTATCTAACCGACACGTATCCTACTATATTTACAGATACACGGGCAAACTAGCCCAAACTTTGTATGCAAGGCCGATTCATGTATTTCTTCCATATGTATTCT
>NW_025900976.1:0-15849 GCF_022539505.1 Lolium rigidum | reverse complement strand
TTTCGCATTGCCTCTTTCGCTATGTTGGATGAATTTCTTTGATCCACTAATGTCCAGTAGCATTATGCAATGTCCAGAAGTGTTAAGAATGATTGTGTCACCTCTGAATATGTCAATTTATATTGTGCACTAACCCTCTAATGAGTTGTTTCGAGTTTGGTGTGGAGGAAGTTTTCAAGGATCAAGAGAGGAGTATGATGCAACATGATCAAGGAGAGTGAAAGCTCTAAGCTTGGGGATGCACCCGGTGGTTCACCCCTGCATATATCAAGAAGACTCAAGCGTCTAAGCTTGGGGATGCCCAAGGCATCCCCTTCTTCATCGACAAATTATCGGGTTCCTCCCACGAAACTATATTTTTATTCGGCCACATCTTATGTGCTTTTTCTTGGAGCGTCGGTTTGTTTTTGTTTTTGTTTTGTTTGAATAAAATGGATCCTAGCATTCACTTTATGGGAGAGATACACGCTCCGCTGTAGCATATGGACAAATATGTCCTTGGTTTCTACTCATAGTATTCATGGCGAAGTTTCTCCTTCGTTAAATTGTTATATGGTTGGAATTGGAAAATGATACATGTAGTAATTGCTATAAATGTCTTGGGTAATGTGATACTTGGCAATTGTTGTGCTCATGTTTAAGCTCTTGCATCATATGCTTTGCACCCATTAATGAAGAAATACATAGAGCATGCTAAAATTTGGTTTGCATATTTGGTTTCTCTAAGGTCTAGATAATTTCTAGTATTGAGTTTGAACAACAAGGAAGACGGTGTAGAGTCTTATAATGTTTACAATATGTCTTTTATGTGAGTTTTTGCTGCACCGGTTCATCCTTGTGTTTGTTTCAAATAACCTTGCTAGCCTAAACCTTGTATCGAGAGGGAATACTTCTCATGCATCCAAAATACTTGAGCCAACCACTATGCCATTTGTGTCCACCATACCTACCTATACTACATGGTATTTTCCCGCCATTCCAAAGTAAATTGCTTGAGTGCTACCTTTAAAATTCCATCATTCACCTTTGCAATATATAGCTCATGGGACAAATAGCTTAAAAACTATTGTGGTATTGAATATGTAATTATGCACTTTATCTCTTATTAAGTTGCTTGTTGTGCGATAACCATGTTTGCTTGGGAACGCCATCAACTCATTGTTGAATTTCATGTGAGTTGCTATGCATGTTCGTCTTGTACGAGTAAGGGCGATCTACTTGAGTTGAATGGTTTGAGCATGCATATTGTGAGAGAAGAACATTGGGCCGCTAACTAAAGCCATGATTCATGGTGGAAGTTTCGAGTTTTGGACAAATATCCTCAAATCTCTAATGAGAAAAGAATTAATTGTTGTCAAATGCTTAAAGCATTAAAAGGGAGTCCATTATCCATTGTCTATGTTGTCCGGTATGGATGTCTAAGTTGAGAATAATCAAAGCGAGAAATCCAAATGCGAGCTTTCTCCTTAGACCTTTGTACAGGCGGCATAGAGGTACCCCTTTGTGAAACTTGGTTAAAGCATATGTATTGCGGTGATAATCCGGGTAGTCCAAGCTAATTAGGACAAGGTGCGGGCACTATTAGTACACTATGCATGAGGCTTGCAACTTATAAGATATAATTTACATGATGCATATGCTTTATTACTACCGTTGACAAAATTGTTTCATGTTTTCAAAATCAAAGCTCTAGCACAAATATAGCAATCGATGCTTTTCCTCTATGAGGACCATTCTTTTACTTTCAATGTTGAGTCAGTTCACCTATTTCTCTCCACCTCAAGAAGCAAACACTTGTGTGAACTGTGCATTGATTCCTACATACTTGCTTATTGCACTTATTATATTACTCTATGTTGACAATATCCATGAGATATATATGTTACAAGTTGAAAGCAACCAGCTGAAACTTAATCTTCTTTTGTGTTGCTTCAATACCTTTACTTTGAATTATTGCTTTATGAGTTAACTCTTATGCAAGACTTATTGATGCTTGTCTTGAAGTTCTATTCATGAAAAGTCTTTGCTTTATGATACACTTGTTTACTCATGTCATACACATTGTTTTGATCGCTGCATTCTCTACATATGCTTTACAAATAGTATGATCAAGTTTATGATGGCATGTCACTCCGGAAATTATCTTTGTTATCGTTTTACACCGCTCGGGACGAGCGGAACTAAGCTTGGGGATGCTGATACGTCTCCAACGTATCGATAATTTCTTGTGTTCCATGCCACATTATTGATGTTATCTACATGTTTTATGCACACTTTATGTCATATTCGTGCATTTTCCGGAACTAACCTATTAACAAGATGCCGAAGTGCCGATTCTTTGTTTTACTGCTGTTTTTGGTTTCAGAAATCCTAGTAAAGAAATATTCTCGGAATTGGACGAAATAAAAGCCCGGGGGCCTATTTTCTCACGAAGCTTCCGGAAGTCCGAAGACGAAACGAAGTGGGGCCACGGGGGAGCCAAACCCCTAGGGCGGCGCGGCCCCCCTTGGCCGCGCCGCCTCTGTCATCCGGGGCCCCTGTGCCCCCTCTCGACTTGCCCTTCCGCCTACTTAAAGCCTCCGTGACGAAACTTCCGAGTACCGAGAGCCACGATACGGAAAACCTTCCGAGACGCTCGTCACCGCCGATCCCATCTCGGGGGATCCCGGAGATCGCCTCCGGCACCTCGCCGGAGGGGGAATCATCTTCCGGAGGACTCTACACCGCCATGGTCGCCTCCGGAGTGATGAGTGAGTAGTCTACCCCTGGACTATGGGTCCATAGCAGTAGCTAGATGGTTGTCTTCTCCCCATTGTGCTATCATTGTCGGATCTTGTGAGCTGCCTCTCATGATCAAGATCATCTATATGTAATTCTATATGTTGCGTTTGTTGGGATCCGATGAATAGAGAATACTTGTTATGTTGATTATCAAAGTTATTATACATGTGTTGTTTATGATCTTGCATGCTCTCCGTTTCTAGTAGAGGCTCGGCCAAGTTTTTACTTTTAACTCCAAGAGGGAGTACTTATGCTCGATAGTGGGTTCATGCCTGCATTGACACCTGGGACAGTGACAGAAAGTTCTAAGGTTGTGTTGTGCTGTTGTCACTAGGGATAAAACATTAGTGCTATGTTCAAGGATGTAGTCACTAGTTACATTACGCACCATACTTAATGCAATTGTCTGTTGTTAGCAACTTAATATCGGAGGGGTTCGGATGATAACTCTGAAGGTGGAATTTTTAGGCATAGATGCGAGTTGGATGGCGGTCTATGTACTTTGTCGTAATGCCCAATTAAATCTCACTATACTCATCATGATATGTATGTGCATTGTCATGCTCTCTTTATTTGTCAATTGCCCAACCGTAATTTGTTCACCCAACATGTCTGTTCGTCTTATGGGAGAGACACCTCTAGTGAGCCGTGGACCCCGGTCCAATTCTCTTTACTCGAAATACAATCTACTCGCAATACTTGTTTTTACTGTTTTCTCTGCAAACAATCATCTTCCACACAATACGGTTAATCCTTTGTTACGGCAAGCCGGTGAGATTGACAACCTCACTCGTTTCGTTGGGGCAAAGTACTTTGGTTGTGTTGTGCAGGTTCCACGTTGGCGCCGGAATCTCTGGTGTGGCGCCGCACTACATCCCGCCGCCATCAACCTTCAACGTGCTTCTTGGCTCCTCCTGGTTCGATAAACCTTGGTTTCTTTCTGAGGGAAAACTTGCTGCTGTGCGCATCATACCTTCCTCTTGGGGTTGCCCAACGAACGTGTGAAATACACGCCATCAAGCATATTTTCTGGCGCCGTTGCCGGGGATCGAAAGAAAAGCTGCACCACAAAGATTTCTAACTCCCACGTCAACTACACGCCAATCGGCTCCTTTCCTTTGGTGGATCTAATGTAATCCATCCTTGACCTGATCTGCACGCCCAGGCTGCTCTTGGCCTTTGCCCTTGAAGAGAGGATCCGAGCTCTTAAACTACTCCATTGAGGAGTTCTTCCGTTAAAATCCCCCTTCGTGCTCCATTGACCCTCTGATCGTAACAGTCATTCCTCTTGAGTCGATGGCTGCTGCATCGGCTGTGCTCGAAAATTTTCAAAATTATCAGAATTTTTATTTTTTACGGCCGACTATCGCATCGGCCCCCATATTCCGATACCCATCACCAAAAGATGAGACGCTTCCGTTGCATATCCTCGTATTTTATCCACCTGGGTGCCCCCCCGAGCCGATTCTGTCAAGAGAATTGATGGTATCGGCTCTGCTGGATAACATGTTGAACCCGAGGCAGTAATGGTTGGTGAGGATAATTTTGGCCGATTGCTGGAATCGGCCTCCACGTTGCTTGTTCGGTGAAGGTTTTGTAAGTTCCCTTCATAAATCTTTTGGGGCCGATCACAAGGATCAGCCTCGCCATGTTTGCTCATTGACGTGTTCTTGCTACTCGTTCAGGCCGGTAGATAAGACCAGCCCAATTTCTGACTTCATCATGTTGGTGCGCTTGCTGTCGCCCACCTTGAGTGCATCGTGTAGTCGTGGAGCACTAAGCTTTGTCGGAAGAACGAGCACCACATTTGTGCCAGCCGATGTTTCATCATCGGCTTTCCTTTGCTTGGGGCGCCACTCCATTTTCCGTGGACGACCCTCTTCATCCAGGGTTCGTCGAACCTTCGCGACCGGATCAGGCCTTGCTTTCCTCAATGTATGCAAGTATAACCTCTCGGCTTCTTCCGGGCCGCGCAATCGTTGAACCCTGCGTTTCGGGAGCAGGCTGAGTCCATCGGGGCACCACCTTGGCCGGTGATACTCGTCTTCTTCTTCTCCCTCGTCTTCCGAATCTTCGAGATCTTTCAACCGAGGGGACTCAGCTCGTTTGCTCGTGGCGGGAGAGGTCCTAAGCGCTCGAACACGGACACGTTGGCTGCCTCCTTCTTCTTCCGGTTGCATTACGGGCAATTGCCGATTGTTGGCAATCGGCTCATTCCTCGAATCCCAGCGAGTGCTCCGAAGAAAGGACAATCCCAGTGCCTGTCCTCGTCGTCTCGCTCCCTTGCCTTTCCCTTAGCACAACGCTCGTGCTCCTCGTCATCGCGATTATGCCGACGATGTCTTCTGGCTTCTCTAGCCAGACGATCTCTTTCATCATCGTTGCTGGACCGTCGGCGTTGGTCGTACTGACTCATATACTTATTGAGGAGGTGATCAGAGAGAGGTCGCTGATATCTTAAGTTCTTCACTTCTCCCTCTGTGACGTAGCGCTTGCCGTCTTGGCGGAGCCGATCGCGTGGAGCGGCTTCCTCTCGTTTCTTTGCTATGAGAGCAGCCTGCCCTCATCTCCATCCTTGCCAACGTGGTGTCCAAGGTCTACCATGTTGATATTGCACAGAAACCCGGCTGGCACCCTCCATGGCAAGCATACTCCACCATGTTTACGGCGGGGAAAGGGTGGGTGTCGACCTTCATGGCGTACTGGTTAAAAATCAACCGTCCGTTTTCTATCGCCATTTGGATCTGCTGCCGCCACACCCTGCAGTCGTTGGTGGTGTGGGAGAACGCGTTATGCCATTTGCAGTATGGCCTTCCGTTCAGCTCTTGCACCGTGGGGAACTTGTGGCCTTCGGGTACCTTTATATGCTTCTCCGCGAGTAAGAGGTCAAAAATCTGCTCCGTCTTAGTCACGTCGAAGTCGAACCCTTTTGGAGGGCCTTGTGGCTTCACCCATTTGCGAGGTCACGGGGCCCGTCGCTCGAGTCCATTCAGCCACTCGCTACCTCCCGATCTCCCATGGCACCTTCATCTTCGTTCGCCTCAACCACGGTCACCACCCGCTTGAATTTGTCCTCGGTAAACATCCGGGTGGCGCGCGTTCATATGCTCGTCGCCTTCGCACCATGTGCGCTAACGAAGGGTAATCTCGCTTGGGAGGCCACGTCCTTGATTGATGATGAGAGACCCACCACCGCCAACTCGATCGCTTCTTTTTCACTTATACGAGCCGAGAAGCATCGGTTCCTAATGGTCCTGAAGCGCCGGACGTATTCCGCCACCTGTCTCCCGCGCTTCCGTCGTACTTGCGCTAGATCGGCAAAACCAACATCGGAAGCCTCCGAGTGATACCGCTCATGGAACCTGCTCTTCCAATCGCTTCCAAGTTTGGATGGAGTTCGGTGGTAGCGATGTGTACCACCCGAAGGCCGATCCGTGAGGGATCGTGAGAAGAACCTCACGCGCAACTCATCCGACGCCGAGATCGTGCCCACCTGTGCCAAATATCGGCTCACATGCTCGATGGAGCTGGACCCATCTGATCCACTAAACTTTGTGAAGTCCGGGAGCCGATATTTGGGTGGCGGCGGGATCAGTTCGTAGCTGTTGGGGTACGGCTTGGTGTAGCCGAACGCCTTCCTTTTCGGCATCATACCGAACCGATCTTTCGAATTGCACAAATCTGATCCGCCGTGATGGCCGAAGGTGTCGAACCCCGAAGATTCGCCGGGTGGCATACTTAACCAGCCATGCTTGTTTTTCCGGTTCTAAGCCAACCGCAGGAGCTGGGCTTTGGAGGTTTGTCGGGGTGGCGTACTTAGCCAGCCACGATTGCTTCTCGGGATCGGCTCCCGACGTTCCTCCCCGCCGTTCCGGAGGCCCCCGATATTGCAGCCTGGTTCGAGAGTGCCCGGGCGTTGCGGTCCGGTACGTATGCGCACGAGTATCCGGGCGGGATCTCCTTGGGTGCCTCGGTAGGAATTGGTAGTCACTAGGATCACCACCAATCTTGTAGACGACGTATGCCGATGAGTTCGGCAGTTCCGGTGCTGCCCATGCGAACGGCCGGGGCTGGAGCGGCATCTCTCCTTTGAAAGTCCCCGCAGCTGGTCCCGATGGAGAATACCGGTGGCTCATGATTTCTGGACGACGCGCGGAGCGACACGCTCCAAAGTGTTCACCGAGGCTCTCGTAGTGGCGGTGCAGCGAATGAGCCACCATGTAGTTGATCTCCCGCCGCGCCGACCCGGTGCGTTTTCTCGACGGGGCGGACAAGTCCACTCCATTGAGTGCGCCTTCGGTGTGAAACCCTTCCACCCGACGCCATGGGAGCGGGTTCGGTGGAAGGAGCCGATGAGTTCGGCTTCGAGGGTTGCCTTGATCTCGTCATGCTTCTTCTTGAGCTCATCGAGCGGATCCTCGTACGTGACCGGAGTGTCTTCCGCCATCTCGGATGTAGATGGCGATGTCGTGGATGTCGTCGACCGTCCCACCGGGCGTGCCGGAATGTGTTGACGTCGGAACCCCCCGGCGGGCGCAGACGGTCAACACGGTAGAGCCGGGAATAACTAGGGCTGCGGCTGGCCCCGGTCCCTCGGAGCGACGGCCCGCAAAGCCTCCCGGTCGCACGCGCCGATGTTTATCACAAGGGCGTGCCACCTGACCTATACCCGGTCGGGAAGGTGTGGATGATGCCTCGCTTAGTTTCTGCGTGGGCACACACGTAAACATTAAATACGAGCCTCGATCGGCTCTCGGGTTATCCCGTGAATCGGCTCAAAGAGCCGATCCACCCATGATTCAGTACGAGGTGTCCGAATATATGGTGGTCCTGCTTGATCAAGGTAAAGCTAATGAGATCTACGATGATGTAGGGTTTTCACCGCATAATCGGATCGTCCTACTCCAGAGTTGGGCCTCGCGGCCACGCACGGTGATCGTAAGCCGATCCTAAACAAGGCCTAAAAACCAACACGAGGTTGATCCTCGGAACATCCTCGCTTAGGGCCAACGAACGACACCCTACGTGCCGCTGGATCCTCCCCCCCTTTGTAAGGCCTAACTATTGCAGATATTAAACTAATCCTTGTAGAACAAGGATGCAATCGTAACGGATCAGATCTACTAAACTATGATCAAGCGGGGTGCCGCCCCTACACCTAAGATAGGTGTAAGGGCGGCTAGACATGCAAGGGTTGCACTACGAAAGCATGTAATATGAAGAACAATGCTAACCCTAACATGTCTAAGATAACTACGTTGCTCGCCATCAAAAAGGCTTCGATACGAGCAACGCATGAACAACGTGGGCAGGCTTGTGCCGCCTAGATCGCAAGATGCGATCTAGGCAGCATGATGCTTACCGGTAGAAACCCTCGAGACGAAGGAGTTGGCGATGCGCCGAGATTTGTTTGTGGTTGAACGTTGGTTGTTGTTTATTCCATAAACCCTAGATACATATTTATAGTCCAGCGGACTTTCTAATGTGGGCGTGCACTAAACCGTGCACGAGTAAGATTCTAACTCTAAACTAAGATGCGATCTAATATGTTACAGATACATGGGCAATTAAGCCCAACTTGGTATAAAAGGCCGATTCCCGTATGTATATTCTTCAAGTCCATCTTGATCGCGGCCCACCTCTGACTTGGTCAAATTCTGGTGATAACAGCAGCACACCCTGGTTTCAAACAGATAGTTACACAAAGCTGGTCAAAGCCTACTCATAAACTCAATAGTGCTGCAAATATTAATGCTAAGTTCAAGAGATTAAGATATGATCTTAAACATTGGAGTAAATCAATTTCCAAACTATCTATTTGTATTGAGAACTCCAACAAGGCTATTTTTAAACTGGATAGTATTGAGAACAGTAGGACTCTTTTTATACAGGAGGCAAATTTCAGGAAAATTCTCAAGGCTCATCTTGCCAGGCTCTTGCAATATCAAAATGCATATTGGAAAAAACGATGTACAATTCGTTGGACAAAATTTGGTGATGAAAATACAAAATTCTTTCAATCAATTGCAACGAGAGAGACACGAAGAAATTCTATTGCTACAATTTTACTCAATGATGGCACAATGAGGTCGAAAGTCATACGGACAAGGAGGCTGCTATTTTTCATGCTTTTAAGGAAAGGTTGGGTACTTGTACTTCCCCGTAATGCATCCGGACCTCCCATCTCCGATTGTGCCAACTTCCGGCCTAGAGGAACTGCTCTCGCCCTTCACCAAGGAAGAAATTGATGAGGTGATTAGAACAATGCCAGCAGACAAAGCACTTGGACCAGATGGCTTTAATGGTCGAGTTTCTCAAATCTTGCTGGAATATCATAAAGGAAGATATATACAAATTGTGCTTTGATTTCTATGATGGGAATTTGGATTTGACAAGTATAAATATGGGTCATATCACTTTGATACCAAAAATTCCAGTACTCGAAGGAGTGAATGATTACAGGCCTATAACTTTGCTCAATTGTATTTTAAAAATCATCACCAAGTTGTTGGCCAATAGATTACAAAAGAAAGTGCTGCAGATTGTACATAAAAATCAATATGGGTTTCTTAAAGGTAGAAATATACAAGATTGCCTTGCATGGGCATTTGAATTTTTGTACCAATGTGAGACATGAAGAAAGGAAATCATTTTACTCAAGCTAGATTTTGCAAAAGCATTTGACACCATCGATCACTCTGCTATGCTAAAGATTATGTCTCAAATGGGCTTTGATAACAAGTGGATTAATTGGATTAATATCATCTTTAGCACAGGCATGTCAGCTGTCTTACTTAATGGTGTCCCTGGTAGACAATTTCATTGTAAACGATGGGTCAGACAGGGAGATCCATTATCTCCACTCATTTTTGTGCTAGCTGCCGACTTACTACAAGCCGCCATCAATAAGGCCTTCATGGATGGAATTCTTCAAGCTCCTTTCTCACCTGATTTTGGAATGGATTATCCCATAGTTCAATATGCTGATGACACTCTGATTATTATGCCAGCATGCCCTTTGCAAGTCACTGTTATGAAGAATATCCTAGAAAATTATGCTCAATCTACTGGCCTGAAGATAAATTTCCACAAATCCTCTTTAGTACCAATCAATCCGAACAATCACTAAGCTCAAAGTTTGGCTGATTTACTAGGTTGTAATGTGGCTGCCATGCCATTTACATATCTAGGGTTGCCACTTGGTACCACAAAGCCAACAGTGTATGATTTAATGCCTCTGGTGGATAGAATTGAAAGAAGAGTTTCAGCTACTTTTCTGATGATGTCTTATAGTGGGAGAGTTACAGTGGTTAATTCATTGATCTCTTCTATTGCTACTTTTGCTATGTGCTCCATTCAGTTAAACCCCAAAATTCTTGAACAGGTGGAGAAAATTAGGAGACATTGTTTGTGGAATAAGAGAACTGAAGAAGGAGAGAAAGGCCATGCATTAGCTGCTTGGGATATGGTCTATGTACCTAAGAAGAAAGGAGATTTGGGAATCCTTAACTTAAAACTGCAAAACCAAGGACTTCTCCTAAAATATCTACACAAATTTTACAACAAGGAAGACACTCCATGGGTTCACCTCTTATGGAACTCTTACTATACAGGGAAGGTACCTCATGCTATTACTCCTTCTGGCTCCTTTTGGTGGAAAGATGTATGCAAGCTCATGCCCATCTATAGATCTATTGCTTCACCTAAAATTGGCAATGGGAGGACTGCACTATTCTGGAAGGACAAGTGGTTGAATACAATATTGTCTGATGAATATCACAGGGCTTTCTCATATGCCTTAACTGAAGACATCCCAGTGACAGATTTTCTTTCTGCTACTTCACTTGCTGAAAACTTCAATCTCCCTTTATCTCCAGAGGCATTACAAGAAGTACGACATCTTCAGATAGATGCACAACATATTGATCAACAGCAGAATACACAGGATAAATGGGTTTATGAATGGAACTCTGATAAATATTCATCAAGGCTATATTATAAATATTGTTTCAGAGAACTTAAACCGCACATATCTATACAATGGCTTTGGAAATCAAAAAGTATCCCACGGATGAAATTCTTTGGTTGGTTATTGCTCTGATAGAATCAATACAAGAAATATGCTCAGGAGAAGGAATTTTATTCTCAATACTGGATACAACTGTTTACTGTGTGACAACCCACCTGAGGAAACAGTGGAGCATCTGTTTTTTCATTGCCCATTCAGTCAAAAATGCTGGTCCACGCTGCATATAAATTGTCCACTGGAACATAACAGATTACAAATTATTGAGCATGGAAAGACACAATGGAAGAATCCTTTATTCATGGAAGTTTTTCTCATTGGTGCTTGGAACATTTGGAAGGAAAGAAACAATTTGCACTTCAGAAATATTACTCCTACTATTGCAGCTTGGAAGAGAAGATTTATAGAAGATTTAGGATTACTCAAACATAGAACCAAAGAAGGGATTCACCCTTACATTGATCACCTTATATCTAGCTTGTAATTCCCAAATAATACCCTTGTACTGAGCACAGTCACCTGTATATACCCACTATGTAAAATCTGGGATCCTTGATTGGATCTTATTTATTAATATAAAACAGTAGGAACCTTTCCTACTGTTAAATTTTTTTAAAAAAAACACGTATACCTTCTGTATTGCTTTAGGCCTCTAAATTATCATGCTGAAACTCGTATATGCTTATGAAGGGTCGTGTCTTGATGCAGAGTAGCAATGACTCCCTTTAGAAATAAGGGCAACACTATACATCTTCAATAAATGTACCAACAAGGTGAGCTGCATGGGACTCAATAGAGAGGTACTATAAGTCTGTTGTTTTACTCTGACGTGCTCGGTTATATGAGCCATAAAATAATCCAGTTGCCTGCTTATCTAGCACTATCTGAGCTGCTCGATGATTAGAATTATCACAATTTTTATGTTGGTATAGATCATACACATTAAAAGGAAGCTCACGAGTTATTATTTACCATCTTTCCACCTTAAAATGTTCTGGCTATTGATATGCGGCACACAGTCTTTGTTTGCTTATTTATAATCTATATTAGCCTCATACTACTAGATTATATGTGCGCACTAAAATAATCTTGTTTTTTTTGACACAAATACAGTAGGGAAAGGCTCCCTACTGTGTCATTTTCTATTAATAAGGGGTGGAATATTTACAATGTATGCTCGTTATATCGAGGAAATGGTGGATTCGAAATTCTTTGACAAACAATATTGCAGTGTGTTTGCCTTGCCATTGTTATTATCTTAACTTGTAATGTCTTTGTTTCAGATATAGGTAGTGCACAAACAACATAAAAGATTGTCGAATCCGTTCATTGTGAAGTTGATGTCTGATGCAGCTATATTGCTAGTTTTATTAATTACCATTCAATTTTTCTGGGTTCTGTAATATTTTTTCAAAACCTTGCAGTTGATGTAATATTTAGTTAGTTTGTATAGATCTTTCGCGGATTATTTTCTATATGTAATAATTACACGTTGGTGATTGTGGTAAACGAGCCTATTGGCCCGCATAAATATGCTCAGAAGATAATGGGACGTTATTGGGCCGCGTTTAATGGGCCAAATTATTCCACAAATATTCGGTCCGTTTACGGCCCAATTAAGAGATATCAAATATGGGCCGGCACGTAGATGCCAAGCAAATAACAGGTGAGCTCGCCTAGTAAATCACAGAAGAACCATCATGTAGCTTGGCCCAATAGGTTTTAGGGCTCCTATGGACCGACTTTATACTTAGTGGGATTGTCATTAACCTGTTAATGGGCCAGCCCATAAACTTAGTGGACCTAATAATCATCCTAATTGACCACCAATTGACCGTTAAATAATGTAAATTGGGTCGGCCCACGTACTAATCAGGCTAACCCAGTTAACAAGTTGACCGGTCAATAAGATTAAGTTAGGGTGGCCCATTTAATAACTGGGTCGTCTCTGTTTCCTATTTAATCGGTCAAACCAAGTAAGTTGGCCCGATCAACGAGCTAAGTGGGCCGGCCGAGGTCACTTCTTGACCTGTCAAATGAAGATATTCGGCTCGACCCGCGTATTTAGTGTGACGACCCTTTTAGATGTTGGACCAGTCAAAGCAAGTCAACTGGGCTAGCCCACGTACTGAATGAGGTAACTTATTTAGTGTTTGACCGGTCAAACAAAGACATTTGATCCGACCCACGTACTTAATGGACCGGCCTGGTTATTTGGTTGTCCGGTTAAACCAAGTCAGCTAGCCTAGCCAGCTAGCTAAATGGGCTGCCCGGTCTTGCTTATTGGGTCGGCCTTCTTAAGGCGTAGCAAGCTTTGCGTGGGCTTATCATCTACCACGAGTTTTCAGCTAGTTAATAGTGTTACCGACCAGTTAATGGTATCTACCACGTGTCACTTATATATCATAACCTCAGCAGTCAACAACCTCCCGAAAATCTTTTGCCACGGTCCGATTTTCGTGGCCAAAGGTCCCTCAAACGCGACGAACCATAAAATAAGTGTTGCATCCTTAGGTGCCACAATATGCATCACAGAACCCATATCGTCTCCTTAGACTTATTAGCGACGAAAAACACCCCTTAGGCGGCAAAAATTTTCCGTGGCAGATATCAACTTTTTTTGTAGTGATGATTTAGCTAACAATATTGTAGTGGAGAAGTAGTATTCGACACCTGAAGTTGCATATGCAGCGCTGTCCCGCAGGCGTCGTTGATGAAGTAGTCACACGAACACCACACCGCCCCATCATTACATCAAACACGCCTCACTGGTAGCTCCATCCGACCATCACAACGGCACATCATCTGCCGTGGATATGACCACGACAGGTGCTACAGGGTGCATTACTTCGTTGGAACGCGTTTAGCCGGGGCTGATCGTGCCTGAAGTTGGTGTCGAGGCGGTTACGCTTGCGTCATGCATGATCATTCATGATGTGCGTGCGGGCGTCGACGGGCTGCCCGTTCGCCGCTACCATCGCGCGCGGGGGGCGTGGCTTGGCTGGGCGATTCGTCGAATGGGCTTGTCGTGGCTCCGGGGGCGGGCAGTTGTTGGCGTTAGTGACTGCGCGGTTCGTCGAGGCGGAGGATGATGCGCGACTTGTGGACGAGCGCAAGTACAGCCGCCCCTGGGAGTCCTAGGCCGCGTACTGCTGCTCCAGGGCTTTGGCGACTAGGGCCTTGGCGTGCTGGATGTAGAGGGTGCCTTCGCCGGTGTCGGGGAGATTAGCGAGGGCGACTTGCGCGGCGACGACATTGTTTGCCGGAGAAGAGTGTAGAGGTAACCCGTTGGCGTGGACTTCCACAGGGGGGACCGTCCGGGCCCCAGGTGGAGGTGGTGGCGGTGGTGGTGGTGGTGGTGGTGCGCCGTTTGTCGCTCGATCGACGGCGACTCGGCTTGACTCCGGGGCGCCGTTGTTCCTGGCTCGGTCGTTTCCGTCCGGATCGTCGAAGTTGAGGCGGGTGTTGGGGAGACCTTGCTCGCGAGCGCGCTCCATGCGTTGGCGGGTGCAGCGCTGATGATGGAGCGACAGGGCTCTTGCTGACTCCTGCTAGATGCGGAACTTCTGTCGCTCGATGTGCTCCTTTTTCCTCTGCGCCTCCAGGGCCGCCCGATGCACCTCGATGTCGGCCGCGGTTGCGTTCGCGGGGAGCGGCATGGTGAACGGTTTGTTGGACTGCTCGTCCTCGGTCACCATGAAGACGGCGGTGGGGTACTGGTACTGCAGGGCCTCGACAGAGTCGGGTTCTGAGTCGCTGTCGAAGAGGGGGAGGATGGAGCTATCCTCGTAGTCGCTAGGGTTTGAGACCCGGGTGATGGATTCCGCGACTAATGCCGCGACGATGGATCCGACGACTGACGCCGCAGCCGCCGAATGGGCGTCATCCTCCAGGGCCGCCTCGTCCTCGTCGTACGCTTCACCAGAAAGGGGGAGAGTAGCGGTGAGGAGTTGGCCCAACGCTTATGGGTCACGCAGTTGGCTGGCGCGGATCTCAGTGGAGTCGCTGACGCCAGCGAGGCCAACGAATAGGTTGATCGTGCCGACCGGCACCATCCAAGCGTTGGTGAGAGACGACGGTGCCGGGTGGTAGGTGCTCGGCTGGATGTGGAAGAAGCTGCATGTGGTGATCATCCGGCCGGAGGATAGGCGAGTAGGGCCTAGCCGCAGCTCGGAGGCTTGACGCCCCACGCCCCACGGTGGGCACCGCTGTCGTGGATATGACCATGACATGTGCTACAGGGTGCAACACTTCGTTGATGCGAGGGCAAGGTGGTGTAGCCATCTGCGGAGCGAGGTGCACAAGACGCAAGGATTTACCCAGGTTCAGCACCTCCGGAGAGTAAAAGGCCTACGTCCTGCTAGATCTATTACTTAGTGGAGACTTTACAATGGGGGCACTCAGCCGCTATGGCGGCAAGCTTTCTGGAGACGGGAGAAAGTGGAGATCGGATCCCTTCTAGGGTTTAGCTCGGGGGTTTATATGGGCACCCCCGGTCTAGGGTTTACAAGGAGATAAGATCGTATCAAATCAGTTGCTATAAGGCCGGGATCTGTTATCCCGTGCCCAAGAAAACTAATCCTTCAGTCGCCCGACCCTCCGGTCCAGTCGCCACTCTTGAAGTATAGGCCCCGTCGCACCAGGGTTTAGGCCCAGTCACCATGATCGACTAGATCCCTTCTTAGACCTTCCCTCCTGCGGCGAGTGAGACTGATGATACACCCCCAAGGGCATATCCCCATCATCATCAACACCACCAAGACACCAACACCAACTCACAGTGGGTACACCATCATGACAACAATGTCACAAGGCATGATGTCGAGGGTACTCCTCGCCAATGCCCTCCGATAGGGGCTTAGGGTTGATGGAATCCTGCAAGCTGACACGAGACATCGGTTCACAGACAAGCGGGGAGAGCGATTTACCCAGGTTCGGGGCCCTCGATGAGGTAAAACCCTTACGTCCTGCCCGTCCGATTCTTGATTATGATGATAATGGGTTACAATGGGGTGCCGAATAGTTCGGCTGAGATCTCGTCG
>NW_025900975.1:0-41327 GCF_022539505.1 Lolium rigidum | reverse complement strand
ACCCATAGTCCAGGGGTAGACTACTCACTCATCACTCCGGAGGCGACCATGGCGGTGTAGAGTCCTCCGGGAGATGAATCCCCTCTCCGGCAGGGTGCCGGAGGCGATCTCCAGGATCCCCCGAGATGGGATCGGCGGCGACGGCGTCTCGCAATGTTTTCCGTATCGTGGCTCTCTGCACCGGGGGTTTCGTCACGGAGGCTATTTGTAGGCGGAAGGGCAGGTCAAGAGGCGGCACAGGGGGCCCACACCACGAGCCGGCGCGGCCAAGGGGGGCCGCGCCGCCCTAGGGTTTGGCGCCCCGTGGCCCCTCTTCGTCTCTCCTTCGGACTTCCGGAAGCTTCGTGAGAAAATAGGCCTCCGGGCTTTTATTTCGTCCAATTCCGAGAATATTTCTTTACTAGGATTTCTGAAACCAAAAACAGCAGTAAAACAAAGAATCGGCACTTCGGCATCTTGTTAATAGGTTAGTTCCGTAAAATGCACGAATATGACATAAAGTGTGCATAAAACATGTAGATAACATCAATAATGTGGCATGGAACACAAGAAATTATCGATACGTTGGAGACGTATCAGCATCCCCAAGCTTAGTTCTGCTCGTCCCGAGCCGGTAAAACGATAACAAAGATAATTTCTGGAGTGACATGCCATCATAAACTTGATCATACTATTTGTAAAGCATATGTAGAGAATGCAGCGATCAAAACAATGTGTATGACATGAGTAAACAAGTGAATCATATAGCAAAGACTTTTCATGAATAGCATTTCAAGACAAGCATCAATAAGTCTTGCATAAGAGTTAACTCATAAAGCAATAATTCGAAGTAAAGGTATTGAAGCAACACAAAAGAAGATTAAGTTTCAGCGGTTGCTTTCAACTTGTAACATGTATATCTCATGGATATTGTCAACATAGAGTAATATAATAAGTGCAATAAGCAAGTATGTAAGAATCAATGCACAGCTTCACACAAGTGTTTGCTTCTTGAGGTGGAGAGAAATAGGTGAACTGACTCAACATAAAAGTAAAAGAATGGTCCTCATAGAGGAAAAGCATCGATTGCTATATTTGTGCTAGAGCTTTGATTTTGAAAACATGAAACAATTTTGTCAACGGTAGTAATAAAGCATATGCATCATGTAAATTATATCTTATAAGTTGCAAGCCTCATGCATAGTGTACTAATAGTGCTCGCACCTTGTCCTAATTAGCTTGGACTACCTGGATTATCACCGCAATACATATGCTTTAACCAAGTATCACAAAGGGGTACCTCTATGCCGCCCGTACAAAGGTCTAAGGAGAAAGCTCGCATTTGGATTTCTCGCTTTGATTATTCTCAACTTAGACATCCATACCGGGACAACATAGACAACAGATAATGGACTCCTCTTTTAATGCTTTAAGCATTCAACAACAATTAATTCTTTTCTCATTAGAGATTTGAGGATGTTTGTCCAAAACTGAAACTTCCACCATGGAACATGGCTTTAGTTAGCGGCCCAATGTTCTTCTCTCACAATATGCATGCTCAAACCATTCAACTCAGTGTAGATCGCCCTTACTTCGTACAAGACGAACATGCATAGCAACTCACATGAAATTCAACAATGAGTTGATGGCGTTCCCCAAGCAAACATGGTTATCGCACAACAAGCAACTTAATAAGAGATAAAGTGCATAATTACATATTCAATACCACAATAGTTTTTAAGCTATTTGTCCCATGAGCTATATATTGCAAAGGTGAATGATGGAATTTTAAAGGTAGCACTCAAGCAATTTACTTTGGAATGGCGGGAAAATACCATGTAGTATAGGTAGGTATGGTGGACACAAATGGCATAGTGGTTGGCTCAAGTATTTTGGATGCATGAGAAGTATTCCCTCTCGATACAAGGTTTAGGCTAGCAAGGTTATTTGAGGCAAACACAAGGATGAACTAGTACAGCAAAACTCACATAAAAGACATATTGAAAGCATTATAATACTCTATACCGTCTTCCTTGTTGTTCAAACTCAAAACTAGAAATTATCTAGACCTTAGAGAAACCAAATATGCAAACCAAATTTTAGCATGCTCTATGTATTTCTTCATTAATGGGTGCAAAGCATATGATGCAAGAGCTTAAACATGAGCACAACAATTGCCAAGTATCACATTACCCAAAACATTTATAGCAATTACTACATGTATCATTTTCCAATTCCAACCATATAACAATTTAACGAAGGAGAAACTTCGCCATGAATACTATGAGTAGAAACCAAGGACATATTTGTCCATAAGCTACAGCGGAGTGTGTATCTCTCCCATAAAGTGAATGCTAGGATCCATTTTATTCAAACAAAACAAAAACAAAAACAAAACGACGCTCCAAGAAAAAGCACATAAGATGTGGCCGAATAAAAATGTAGTTTCAGGGGAGGAACCTGATAATTTGTTGATGAAGAAGGGGATGCCTTGGGCATCCCCAAGCTTAGACGCTTGAGTCTTCTTGATATATGCAGGGGTGAACCGCCGGGTGCATCCCCAAGCTTAGAGCTTTCACTCTCCTTGATCATGTTGCATCATACTCCTCTCTTGATCCTTGAAAACTTCCTCCACACCAAACTCGAAACAACTCATTAGAGGGTTAGTGCACAATATAAATTGACATATTCAGAGGTGACACACTCATTCTTAACACTTCTGGACATTGCATAATGCTACTGGACATTAGTGGATCAAAGAAATTCATCCAACATAGCGAAAGAGGCAATGCGAAATAAAAGGCAGAATCTGTCAAAACAGAACAGTTCGTATTGACGAATTTTAAAATGGCACCAGACTTGCTCAAATGAAAATGCTCAAATTGAATGAAAGTTGCGTACATATCTGAGGATCATGCACGTAAATTGGCATAATTTTCTGAGCTTCCTGCAGGGCAGTGGGCTCAGATTCGTGACAGCAAAGAAATCTGGAACTGCGCAGTAATCCAAATCTAGTACTTACTTTTCTATCAACGGCTTAACTTGGCACAACAAAACTCAAAACTAAGATAAGGAGAGGTTGCTACAGTAGTAAACAACTTCCAAGACACAAAATAAAAACAAAGTACTGTAGGTAAAAACATGGGTTGTCTCCCATAAGCGCTTTTTTAACGCCTTTCAGCTAGGCGCGAAAGTGTGTATCAAGTATTATCGAAGGGTGGTGCATTCTCAGCGAGGTGTGGAGTTTTCTCAACTAGGCATATTATATTAGATACATAAGTTTTAGCATCTCCCTTTTCATTAGTCTTAGGTGTGCTACTCTCATCAAACAAATTTTCAGGAACAAGCCAAGCATAGTTATTTTCTAGTGCATCATTCATAGCTAGGAGCTTACATGGTATTGGTGCTTTGATCTCCCTCCATCATCAATATTATTAGTGTATCTTATTCTATCCATATCCATCTTTTCAAGGAGACTAACAAAATTAGTAGGAGAACCAAGCATATTAAATTTAGCAAACACCTTTCTAGCTTCTCTTGCTAGACCACCAAATTCTCTAAGAAGGGTTTCTAATACAAAATCTTTCTTTTCCCCTTCTTCCATATCACCAAGCGTGAAAAACATGTGTTGGATTATAGGATTAAGATTAACAAATTTAGTTTCCAACAAGCGAACTAAATGCGCAGCAGCAATTTCATAAGTAGGCGCAAGATCTATCAAGTGTCTATCTTCAAAATTTTCAATGGTACTAACATGGTTGAAGAATTCTTCTATATTATTTCTCCCGACTATAGACCCACGTCCCACCGGTATGTTCTTTGTGGTAAAATTAAAAGGAAACATGATGAATTGAGTAAAGTGAATGCAGGTAAACTAATTTTTTTTGTGTTTTCGATATAGCAAACAAGATAGCAAATAAAGTAGAACTAGCAACTAATTTTTTTGTATTTTGATTTAGTGCAGCAAACAAAGTAGTAAATAAAATAAAGCAAGACAAAAACAAAGTAAAGAGATTGAGAAGTGGAGACTCCCTTGCAGCGTGTCTTGATCTCCCCGGCAACGGCGCCGTAAAAAGAGCTTGATGGCGTGTATTTCACACGTTCGTTGGGCAACCCCAAGAGGAAGGTATGATGCGCACAGCAGCAAGTTTTCCTCGTAAAGAAACCAAGGTTTATCGAACCAGGAGGAGCCAAGAAGCACGTTGAAGGTTGATGGCGGCGGGATGTAGTGCGGCGCAACACCGGAGATTCCGGCGCCAACGTGGAACCCGCACAACACAACCAAGCTACTTTGCCCCAACGAAACAGAGGAGGTTGTCAATCTCACCGGCTTGCTGTAACAAAGGATTAACCGTATTGTGTGGAAGATGATTGTTTGCAGAGAAAACAAGTAGAAACAAGTATTGCAATGAGATTGTATTTCAAGTAAAGAGAATTGGACCGGGGTCCACAGTTCACTAGAGGTGTCTCTCCCATAAGACGAACAGCATGTTGGGTGAACAAATTACAGCTTGGGCAATTGACAAATAAAGAGAGCATGACAATGCACATACATATCATGATGAGTATAGTGAGATTTAATTGGGCATTACGACAAAGTACATAGACCGCCATCCAACCGCATCTATGCCTAAAAAGTCCACCTTCAGGTTATCATCCGAACCCCTCCAAGCATTAAGTTGCAAAACAACAGACAATTGCATTAAGTATGGTGCGTAATGTAATCAACAACTACATCCTTAGACATAGCATCAATGTTTTATCCCTAGTGGCAACAAGACAACACAACCTTAGAACTTTCTCGTCACGTCCCGGTGTCAATGCAGGCATGAACCCACTATCGAGCATAAGTACTCCCTCTTGGAGTTAAAAGCATCTACTTGGCCGGAGCATCTACTAATAACGGAGAGCATGCAAGATCATAAACAACACATAAGCATAACTTTGATAATCAACATAACAAGTATTCTCTATTCATCGGATCCCAACAAACGCAACATATAGAATTACATATAGATGATCTTGATCATGATAGGCAGCTCACAAGATCCGACAATGATAGCACAATGGGGAGAAGACAACCATCTAGCTACTGCTATGGACCCATAGTCCAGGGGTAGACTACTCACTCATCACTCCGGAGGCGACCATGGCGGTGTAGAGTCCTCCGGGAGATGAATCCCCTCTCCGGCAGGGTGCCGGAGGCGATCTCCGAGATCCCCCGAGATGGGATCGGCGGCGACGGCGTCTCGCAATGTTTTCCGTATCGTGGCTCTCGGCATCGGGGGTTTCGTCACGGAGGCTATTTGTAGGCGGAAGGGCAGGTCAAGAGGCGGCACGGGGGCCCACACCACAGGCCGGCGCGGCCAAGGGGGGCCGCGCCGCCCTAGGGTTTGGCGCCCCCGTGGCCCCTCTTCGTCTCTCCTTCGGACTTCGGAAGCTTCGTGAGAAAATAGGCCTCCGGGCTTTTATTTCGTCCAATTCCGAGAATATTTCTTTACTAGGATTTCTGAAACCAAAAACAGCAGAAAACAAAGAATCGGCACTTCGGCATCTTGTTAATAGGTTAGTTCCAGAAAATGCACGAATATGACATAAAGTGTGCATAAAACATGTAGATAACATCAATAATGTGGCATGGAACACAAGAAATTATCGATACGTTGGAGACGTATCACCAAGTATCACAAAGGGGTACCTCTATGCCGCCTGTACAAAGGTCTAAGGAGAAAGCTCGCATTTGGATTTCTCGCTTTTGATTATTCTCAACTTAGACATCCATACCGGGACAACATAGACAACAGATAATGGACTCCTCTTTTAATGCTTTAAGCATTCAACAACAATTAATTCTTTTCTCATTAGAGATTTGAGGATGTTTGTCCAAAACTGAAACTTCCACCATGAAACATGGCTTTAGTTAGCGGCCCAATGTTCTTCTCTCACAATATGCATGCTCAAACCATTCAACTCGAGTGTAGATCGCCCTTACTTCGTACAAGACGAACATGCATAGCAACTCACATGAAATTCAACAATGAGTTGATGGCGTTCCCCGGCAAACATGGTTATCGCACAACAAGCAACTTAATAAGAGATAAAGTGCATAATTACATATTCAATACCACAATAGTTTTTAAGCTATTTGTCCCATGAGCTATATATTGCAAAGGTGAATGATGGAATTTTAAAGGTAGCACTCAAGCAATTTACTTTGGAATGGCGGGAAAATACCATGTAGTATAGGTAGGTATGGTGGACACAAATGGCATAGTGGTTGGCTCAAGTATTTTGGATGCATGAGAAGTATTCCCTCTCGATACAAGGTTTAGGCTAGCAAGGTTGTTTGAGGCAAACACAAGGATGAACTAGTACAGCAAAACTCACATAAAAGACATATTGAAAGCATTATAATACTCTATACCGTCTTCCTTGTTGTTCAAACTCAAAACTAGAAATTATCTAGACCTTAGAGAAACCAAATATGCAAACCAAATTTTAGCATGCTCTATGTATTTCTTCATTAATGGGTGCAAAGCATATGATGCAAGAGCTTAAACATGAGCACAACAATTGCCAAGTATCACATTACCCAAAACATTTATAGCAATTACTACATGTATCATTTTCCAATTCCAACCATATAACAATTTAACGAAGGAGAAACTTCGCCATGAATACTATGAGTAGAAACCAAGGACATATTTGTCCATAAGCTACAGCGGAGTGTGTATCTCTCCCATAAAGTGAATGCTAGGATCCATTTTATTCAAACAAAACAAAAACAAAAACAAAACGACGCTCCAAGAAAAAGCACATAAGATGTGGCCGAATAAAAATGTAGTTTCAGGGGAGGAACCCGATAATTTGTTGATGAAGAAGGGGATGCCTTGGGCATCCCCAAGCTTAGACGCTTGAGTCTTCTTAATATATGCAGGGGTGAACCACCGGGTGCATCCCCAAGCTTAGAGCTTTCACTCTCCTTGATCATGTTGCATCATACTCCTCTCTTGATCCTTGAAAACTTCCTCCACACCAAACTCGAAACAACTCATTAGAGGGTTAGTGCACAATATAAATTGACATATTCAGAGGTGACACACTCATTCTTAACATTTCTGGACATTGCATAATGCTACTGGACATTAGTGGATCAAAGAAATTCATCCAACATAGCGAAAGAGGCAATGCGAAATAAAAGGCAGAATCTGTCAAAACAGAACAGTTCGTATTGACGAATTTTAAAATGGCACCAGACTTGCTCAAATGAAAATGCTCAAATTGAATGAAAGTTGCGTACATATCTGAGGATCATGCACGTAAATTGGCATAATTTTCTGAGCTTCCTGCAGGGCAGTGGGCTCAGATTCGTGACAGCAAAGAAATCTGGAACTGCGCAGTAATCCAAATCTAGTACTTACTTTTCTATCAACGGCTTAACTTGGCACAACAAAACTCAAAACTAAGATAAGGAGAGGTTGCTACAGTAGTAAACAACTTCCAAGACACAAAATAAAAACAAAGTACTGTAGGTAAAAACATGGGTTGTCTCCCATAAGCGCTTTTCTTTAACGCCTTTCAGCTAGGCGCAGAAAGTGTGTATCAAGTATTATCGAAGGATGGAGCATCAACATCATTACCAGCGGTGTTGGGAGTTTTATCAATTTTAGGCCTATAGTAATTCTTTGGTTTAGGCACCTTAGAGACATACATGAATTTTTGCTCCTTACCCACATAGGCTTTCTCATTAAATTTAAGAGAAGAAAAAGTTGAACCCAATTTTCTCATAGCTTCTTCAAGTTTACCAATTCTATGGGTTTGATTATCATGGATAGCACAAGTTTCTAGAGTAGCAATTCTTTCATTAATTTCTCCTAGGATTTTATCAAGTTTATCAGTATTATCCAGTAATATTTCCATTTTAGTTTCAATGCTACAATTTTTCTCTATGGTTTCCAATTTTTTCATAACATCCTCAAGGGAGGTTTCACTTTTAGTTTCATTAACAGGTGGTGTTCCAAATAAACTCTCAATAATGCAACTAGCTTCTAAAGCGGGAGCACCTAGGAAGTTACCTCCCGCGAGACAATCAAGAACATATCTATTCCAGCTAGAGATACCAACATAAAAATTCCTGAGTAGGATAGTGGTGGAGTGTTTCTTAGTGCACCTATTATGGGCATCACTAATTCTATACCAAGCATCTTTTAAACATTCTCCCCCTTGTTGCTTAAATGAACGAACTTCAACTTCGAGATTACTCATTTTAGCGATAGTAAATAAAGTGAACTAGATAAAGTAAATGCAAGTAAACTAATTTTTTTGTGTTTTTGATATAGCAAACAAGATAGCAAATAAAGTAAAACTAGCAACTAATTTTTTTGTATTTTGATTTAGTGCAGCAAACAAAGTAGTAAATAAAATAAAGCAAGACAAAAACAAAGTAAAGAGATTGAGAAGTGGAGACTCCCCTTGCAGCGTGTCTTGATCTCCCGGCAACGGCGCCGTAAAAAGAGCTTGATGGCGTGTATTTCACACGTTCGTTGGGCAACCCCAAGAGGAAGGTATGATGCGCACAAGCAGCAAGTTTTCCCTCAGAAAGAAACCAAGGTTTATCGAACCAGGAGGAGCCAAGAAGAACGTTGAAGGTTGATGGCGGCGGGATGTAGTGCGGCGCAACACCAGAGATTCCGGCGCCAACGTGGAACCTGCACAACACAACCAAGCTACTTTGCCCCAACGAAACAGTGAGGTTGTCAATCTCACCGGCTTGCTGTAACAAAGGATTAACCGTATTGTGTGGAAGATGATTGTTTGCAGAGAAAACAGTAAAAACAAGTATTGCAGTAGATTGTATTTCGAGAAAGAGAATTGGACCGGGGTCCACAGTTCACTAGAGGTGTCTCTCCCATAAGACGAACAAGCATGTTGGGTGAACAAATTACAGCTTGGGCAATTGACAAATAAAGAGAGCATGACAATGCACATACATATCATGATGAGTATAGTGAGATTTAATTGGGCATTACGACAAAGTACATAGACCGCCATCCAACCGCATCTATGCCTAAAAGTCCACCTTCAGGTTATCATCCGAACCCCTCCGGTATTAAGTTGCAAAACAACGGACAATTGCATTAAGTATGGTGCGTAATGTAATCAACAACTACATCCTTAGACATAGCATCAATGTTTTATCCCTAGTGGCAACAGCACAACACAACCTTAGAACTTTCTCGTCACTCGTCCCGGTGTCAATGCAGCATGAACCCACTATCGAGCATAAGTACTCCCTCTTGGAGTTAAAAGCATCTACTTGGCCGGAGCATCTACTAATAACGGAGAGCATGCAAGATCATAAACAACACATAAGCATAACTTTGATAATCAACATAACAAGTATTCTCTATTCATCGGATCCCAACAAACGCAACATATAGAATTACATATAGATGATCTTGATCATGATAGGCAGCTCACAAGATCCGACAATGATAGCACAATGGGGAGAAGACAACCATCTAGCTACCGCTATGGACCCATAGTCCAGGGGTAGACTACTCACTCATCACTCCGGAGGCGACCATGGCGGTGTAGAGTCCTCCGGGAGATGAATCCCCTCTCCGGCAGGGTGCCGGAGGCGATCTCCGGGATCCCCCGAGATGGGATCGGCGGCGACGGCGTCTCGGTAATGTTTTCCGTATCGTGGCTCTCGGTACCGGGGGTTTCGTCACGGAGGCTATTTGTAGGCGGAAGGGCAGGTCAAGAGGCGGCACAGGGGGCCCACACCACAGGCCGGCGCGGCCAAGGGGGGCCGCGCCGCCCTAGGGTTTGGCGCCCCGTGGCCCCTCTTCGTCTCTCCTTCGGACTTCCGGAAGCTTCGTGAGAAAATAGGCCTCCGGGCTTTTATTTCGTCCAATTCCGAGAATATTTCTTTACTAGGATTTCGAAACCAAAAACAGCGAAAACAACGAATCGGCACTTCGGCATCTTGTTAATAGGTTAGTTCCAGAAAATGCACGAATATGATATAAAGTGTGCATAAAACATGTAGATAACATCAATAATGTGGTATGGAACACAAGAAATTATCGATACGTTGGAGACGTATCAGTTGGCCTTTGTGGCACCACACCTTTCTAACATAGACATATCTCCCCTCAAAAGGAAGTTAATGCGAGAATTAACCCTCGTATTTCTAGGTGCTTACTTGCTTTTTTGTATCTTTCCATATAGAATTGTCCACCTATTTGCATATATGGACAATATATATTCTTGTCTAGCCTTAATTTGAAGAAAAAGATTGGTTAGCTCCTATTTACCCACCTCTTTAGGCGCACATACGATCCTTTCAACAACAAGGAGAGAACGAGAATGTGAGAGTATGACACCATACCAAACAGTAGTGTCGATTTTGATTCCGGTATGACATCGTACCACCTAGCTTGTCCCCTTACTCAATAACCACAAGCATGCACCTCCCAACTTCCAACGGTGCCATCGAGCTCCTTAACGCACCGCCCTCTCCGACCGACGCCGTCCACCTCTCTGCTGTCCCGCCTCATTCACATGTATGAGCTTCAGCGTTAGGCAAGGATTTCAAGGAACAATACAACCCTTCCTGTCCTGGCATTTACGTAGCATTTCTCGTTCCAATGAACAAAACAAAGGTGATTTTAGAGCTTGTTTGTTTAAGATTTGTTATGTGCAAAGATATGTTGACTTTGCAGCATTTCATTAGCACCATGCTCATGTCCCATCTGAGGATGCATACAATTCTCCGAAGTCTAACTTTGATATACACAACTGAATTTTTATATATTTAGATTTATTTATTTCTAAAACATACTTACCTATTTAATTCCATGCAATGTATTATGCGATGAATGCCAACCATCTCTCACAACGCTTAAAAAATGAGAATGCTCCGGTCCTCCGCAACGAGCCATTCCATTTGTTGAAGGCTTCCTCTGATGTATTCAACTTATTACATTAAACTTATGTGTTATTTTCTAATATATGCCTGCCAATTTAGCTTGTTGCATTGAAATTTTTGCGTTGTCCACGTGTTCTTAATCTCTTAGGGGGTAAGAGGCATTGTACTACACATGATCAATTGAGTACGCATGTCGAAAAACATGAAGATATTTCAGGATAAGACTCTTTAGCTTCTCTGGGACATACTGAAAACTTGAGATAACGAGATAAAGGTGAGCTGACCGCATGACGGAATACAACAATATATGTTGCTTTTGATGCGGGTGGCGGACTCCAAAAGTCTGTGTTTGGTAACTTTATCCTTGATGTATTTGATGTTGATGGCCGGTGGATCAACATGATGATGAAACACATGCGGGCATCGATACCTTGTTGGAGACACTGTGGCGTAATTTCCAATTCCCCATTTGCTCTAGGGGGAAATCCCAAATCCAGGCTTCTCAGATCGAATGATTGCTGGTGCACTTTAATTGTACCAAGAGAAAAATGTCGCGCTCATCGGAAAAAAAAGGAGAGAATGGAGTTGTTTGCCCTCATGGCACGTGAATGCTCGGGTCCTTCGCAAGGAGGCATTCCATTTGCTGAATACTTGCTATGATGTAGGCAACTTATTTTCATGGAACTAAAACTTTGTGTTATTTTCTAAATCATGCTTACCAATTTAACTTGATGCACCGCAAATTTTGTTGTATCCATGACTTCCTGTAAGAGGCGTGCTACTACGTATGCATGATCAATCGAGTACGTGTCTCGAAAAACATGAAGATATTTCGGGATAAGCTTATTAAGCTTCTTTGGGACATGCTGAAAACTCAAGATAAAGAGATTAGCCAGCTCAGCGAGAAAGTGGTCACATCAACTGAGCAGTGGCGAGCCAAATTATGGAAAATGGGTGTACAAACATCCAGAAAAATAGTCAAACATTTGGAGTTTCCATAAGCATATAGAGAAATATAAAATTATTGTATAGAGGTATAAAGCTTTTCCCCAATATAATAGGTGTACATCTCTACACCTATGCACATAGCTAGCTCCCCCTATGCCACTAAACTAACTTTATCACTGAGCTATTTGATGATGATTGTTGGTGTACTTTAGTTGCAGTAAGAGAAAAATCTTGTGCCCGTAGAGAGAAAAGTGAGCTTGGAGTTGTCTAAAGGACAGGCATCATGGCGGTGTCGCCCTGGGGCGAAGTTGGGACATGTCTAGCCGGTCCAGTAGGCAACCTGTGACATGGGCCAGTCGGTCAGTGGTGGAGCCGCTGCCTGCGGGCGTGGCGAGGCAGAGGGCGTAGGGGCCGTATGATCTGGATCCTGCGGGTGGAAGTCTGCTGTCAATTAAACGCGCTTCTTAAAATTTCCTAAGCTGGTCCCAGGCTCAGCATGGTACTCCCACGAGAGAGGGTGTAGAACAGCAGCGGCGGAGGAAATGCGAGGGCGGAAGCAGCGGCCGAGGCGTGGGCGTCGATCGGGGCCGTTTGCTCCAGTGAACGGCGCGGCGGGCCTAGCTAGGGTGATCCGATCCGACGGTGGAGGGACGGATGTTGAGGCTGGCGCTTCAATGGCCAGTAGGTGGAGAGGCTCTACTGCACACTGGCACCGGGTCTGTCTCACAAACCAGCTCGGGGCATGCAGCCAGCTCGCCATATTAAATAGCCTCCTCTCTCGTACCACGTTCATATCTGGCAAACGTTCAATTCTTTCCTGTTCATGCCTCGGCCCTCTGCACGTGTCGAAAATACTCCGGCCTACTATGTACTCCCTCCGGTCGGATTTAATCGACGCGGAGGGAGCATGCACATGCATGTTGTTAGGCCTGCCCATGCGTCAATTAAATGAGACCAGAGGTAGTACATGTTAGGGAAATATGCTTGTTGTATTACTGCAGCGAAACGCCAATAATATATAGCATATGCATGCGTGCACATATGCGTAAAGCCCCTAACATATGGAGAAACTACAATAGACGGATATATACATCTAACACCCCCTCAAACTCATGGTGGATCCACAACACCGAGTTTGGAGAGTAAGAAATCATCGCTGCGCTCGAGTCCGTGCCTTCGTAAAGAAATCAGCCAATCGCAAATCGAAGGCACATAATGAACCGCAACAACATCATCCTGTACTGTGCACGTGTGTAAAAAGCATCAACACCGATATGCTTGGTCGACTCATGCTTGACCGGATCACGTGCAATACCGATAGCACTGTGCATCGTCAGACAAAAGTGGAGTGGGTGTCGTAACAGAGACCCCAAAATCTGCAAGCAACCACCGTAACCAAGTCACCTCAGCAATCAACAAAGCCATACCCCGCAACTCAGCCTCAACACTCAAAGTCGATGTAGAGCGACGGGCCGATGTAAACGAAGTCAGCGAAGCGCTTGCAGAGTCGCGTGAAGAGACCGCAAACGGCGACGAAGAATGGCTAGCCGTCATACACAGAGGCAGCGGACAAATACCAAGTACCGAAGGGAGACCGAAAGAAGACGGGATCAGCAGAAGAAGACATAGCCGACGACAGTATTTTTTTTCGTTTTTTTTGCTTTTTTTTAGCTACACACGATCTGGTCAACAGAAAAGCAGCAGCCGCCGGTGAAATCTAGGCCCCGGCGAGACGGGCCAATTCCAGGCGAGACGGGCCTTCTCCCGGCGAGACAAACTGGCCGAACTGGCCGATTGCCTGGCGAGCGGGCGGGCGGAGCCTGAGGTCGGGGCGGGGATCGATCGGGAGCCGGAGAGATCGATCTCTCTCAGCACGAGCTGATCGGGAGGAAGCACGGCCACGCGCGGGCCAATCGGGAGGAAGCAGCACGGAGCAGGGACGAGCGGAAGCAGCCAAGTCGGCCAATCGGAAGCAGCGGAGAGCAGCCTGATCAGGATTATCGGCCGGCAGCCAGGGACCAGGGGGCGTCGGGCGGGAGATCGGCCGGGCGGGCCAACCAGCAGGAGGGAGCCACGCGCAGGAGGAGTCACGCGCGGGAGGAGCGGAATCGGCCGGGCAGGATGAGAGGAATCGGCGACGGACGGAAGATTGAACAAGCAACGTCGACCGGGGGAGACTAGAGGATCAATATTGACTTTGATACCATGTTAGGGAAATATGTTTGTTGTATTACCAGGGAGCCAAAAGCCACAATATATAGTACATGTACATGTGCACATATGCAGAAAGCCCCCTAACATATGAAAAAGTACAATAGACAGATATATACATCTAACAGTACGAACACGATCCACGAATTGCATTATGCTAGACTAGTTTTATTAACCGGAGCATGCAGCTCAGCTCAGCCTCAAGGAACGCTGATTTCCTGCGCCGTACCGTACCGCGACGGCAGCGACGTCTATCCATCCCCGTCAATGTGTACAGGGATGCAGGTGCACATCGCTAAGTCCGATGGCGAGGGAGAAAACGCGCCTCAACTTCAATACGAAGCGGACGTGTGGTCATGGGCCTGGATGGAGTGTGGACCAATCGCAAACTTCCAACTCATTGATGAACTAGATGGATCATTCGAAAGCGAGGGCTGCCTACTGGCTGGACAAGCGACGAGCCAGCTCGGATAACGTCTCCGCCACCGTCCCGCCGTGTGGGTACCGCTAGTAAAAGACCAATCTCCGAGAAAGAATACCGCAACCGGTGAAAAAGACGACCTTAACGAAGGGAATTACACACGATGTGCGTCCAACACGTGGCTTTATGTGAAGGAAGAAAAATCAACCACACCTGATCTCTACAAGTGACACTTGTTGCAAGGGAAAGAAAAGTGAAGATGAGGGAGATGGACACGGGATGGTGATGTCTCAGTTTTTTCTTTTTATTTTTGAATCCAAAATTTTGAAATAAAATACTCCTTAAAATAAACGTTTGATTAAATATCAGCACAGTTTGGGCTACTGATTTTATGAGAACATCCTTGACTCCTGCTGATAGCAACCTCTCCATCCAACCTTGGATCTTGCTTCCAATTCTATTCTTTTTTTAAAATTATCTTCCCCTAGATCGCCCAACATCTCATGGCATGTCTAGCTACTTCTCATTTAAGGGTCTCTTTTGCATCCCAAGAGCGGCTTTTACCTCCCCCACATACTATTCAAGTATCATTTGCTGAAGAAGACCGGGATTTGTCCCGATTAATGGCTAGAAGCCATTCAATACCGATCCAAAAGATCTTACCTGCACTTTTTATATCCGCTTTAAATAGAAACATGCTATCATCAGCAAAAAAGGAGGCGACTGGCCGCCGGTGCCACCTCTAATACATGGAGTTCCCATGATGATCTGTGATGTTTTGCAAGGCAGAAGAAGCTATCTGTTGCTAAAACAAAAAAAAACATGCAAAGATAAGATCCTTGATGAAGCCGTAGAGAGGGTACGAATTGCTGCAATTTGCTCCATTAAACGTAACTTGGAAGGAAATCATGGTACTAATCTCATCACCATTTGCAGACGGCCTCCAACTAGTCTCACCCAAGCTGGTGGTGTTTATTTTCCCGTTTGAGAGGTACTATTTTGATAAATTTGGTCTTACGTTGAGGCCCATCACAGGAGGCCCGGCCACAATATACTGTAGTAGCATGCGTGGAAGTGACATGTTGTTGAACTCTTTTAAAAAAAGGAAGTGGCATGTTGAAGATTTGACTGAACTCAATTCTCACATATGGTCACACTCTCGGTATAAATAAATTTGTTAGTTTGGCAATGACAAGTATTCTTTTTTGCGCAGAATTTTTGCAATGACAAGTTCACAGCCCCTTTTGTGAGCGAATCCCTTTGGTCCATAATAAGCGTCATGGTTTTAGTTTATTTTACTTAAATCTAAACAAAAACCATGACATCTATTATGTATCGGAGGAAGGACTGTTAGTGCATCTTCATCAGGGTGCCCCATATCGACCTAATAGCAACTTAGGGGTTCGGGTCTTTTTTGGGCCGCACCAGCGCATTCAATAAGTAGCCGATCAGTTTTTGAGCCCAACACAATCACCGGCAAACCTGTGCAAGCCCCTTCGCGTGGGTGCTGAACGGGCGCGTTGGATCCTCGTGCCATGTTGGATTTGGCGTGTGGGGTCGTCCTGGCATCGAGAGTAGCTGATTGTCGCGATTAAATGCATGCGTGGAGAAGGCCGATCGTCATCTTCAATGGGCGCTACGATTCCAGAGGCGACGACGATTCGACGGGAAGCCACCCACCAATACCATGTAGCGACGGCAGAGCTTCCCGCTCATGAATGCGCATCGTCGTGTGCTATAAACCACACGCCCATCCCCGTCTTCACCCATTCCACCGCTCCCCTCCTCCGACAAAACCTAGCCGCCATTGCCATCCACCATCATGAAGCACAATCATGAGAACAACGACAGAGGCACCAGCGTCAGTAAAGACAAGCCGCACAGCCTCAACCTCTACGATGCGGAGGTGTTTCACCAAGCCCGCCTGCTCGTGCCAACGGAGTATCGCCTCCCTCGTTACCGGCGGGGGCGAAGCTCCGCACACGCATCAACGAGTATCAGGCGCAGATGCAGCCGCAATAGCACGCAAGCCGAGGTGGTCGCCGACAAGCCGCGACTGCGTGGAGGTGTTCTAGGGGAGCGTGAGGCAGAGATCACCAGGTTTGTAGGCCCCAACTCCGTCCGGTTCAACTGCATCGTTCGGCGAGCGTAGTGGTACGTGTGTGCCGTCGATGCACGCTCGTCGCGTATGGCTACTGCCCACGACAGCCTAGAGAGCATCCTCACCTGCTGGTGTGCTATCCGGCGCCCTATGTGCCGCTCCCACGATGGTTTCGGGATAGTCGCGCTCCGGCTCTAGCTCCGGCGGCTGGAAGTGATCGACGCCCTGCCTATGCTGAAATGGAGCGGAGGAGTCGTCATCCGCGACGAGGCTAGGTCGTCGTCCTCGGCACCGGCGCCCCTCCAGCCGAAGGAGCCGACGGTAAAGAAGGTGGAACCACATTAACAACCTCGCTATCGCTTGTACCTGGGGTGTCGCAGGGCACAGATCCTCCCGTCGGTCTTGCCGTCCCAGCCGCCTCAGTCGGAGAAGAAATGGTGGGAACTGGAGTTGGAGTTGCAGGTGGCTGCCCGCAACGCCAACGATCCAAAGGATGCGCCGGTACAACATTTGTTGTTGCAACGGTCGTTCAACTAGGACGTGTCGATGGCGAGCAAGAGGCAGGCGGAGTGGTGATAGGCGATCGACAACAACAACGTCGTCGACCTCGACGAACCTGGTCCTGCTCCGGCACCGGTCCCGGCGGTGAAGAAGGAGGAGGACTCTTCTAAGGACTTCGATGTCAGCTCGGATGATGATGATGGCGACGGCTCCAACAACACCCTTGACTTCAACGCCTCGTCTTTTAGTTTTATTTTGCAACCATTGTATAAGTTCAAACGAAATCTTACGTTCTTTTGTGTAAATTCAAATCCTGGAAGCTTTTGAGGGTCTACATTTCGGAGTCCCCAAATTAAGAAGCTGAGCTATTTAGGACGCACCGGTAAATATGCTGCAATCGACTGTCGTGTTGATTCGCTTCCCTTCACTGCCACTTTGCTAGCCCTAGGGAGTTTACCAAGTTACTCCCTAAATGAAGTTTTACCAAGTTAACGTGTGGGTACCACGGCAGCTTCAGAGACTCACAAGCTGCATGTTCAAAGATGGGGCCTAGGGGCTGTTCTGAGCTCTGGGCACTGCCAATTTGGCAAACTGTTTCTTCAGTTCTTTGCGAACGTGTTAAAAAAAAAAATCTTTATGAAGGCGCAGTAGGACAGTTAGAGACTTTTACGGCAAACCCTATTCACCTCTCATTGCGGAGGAAACCTGGGTCGCCGCTTACGGCAAGCAGCTCTGGGCCAGGCCCATTGAACAAGGACTGGTTTTCCTCCCTTTCAGCTCCTAGTTTTTTTTCTTTCGATTTTATGGTTTTTCAACGGTCTTCTGTTCAGTTTATTTCGAAACCTGTCAGTTTATGAACTTTTTTTCAATTCTGAACTTTTTTCGAAATTTGTTCAGATTAAAATTTGTTTAGATTTTGAAATTTGTTCAGATTACAAATTTTGTTTGGATTTCAAAATTTCCGAAATTAGTTCAGATTTTAATTTTAAATTTTTTCTCAATTTCTAAATTTGTTCAAAACTGAAATTTGTTTCGATTTTGGAAAAGTTCAGTTTTAATAAATGTTCACTTTGAAATTTGTTTAATTCCAAAAATGTTCAGTTTTAAAGATGTTTAATCTTTTTAAAATTATTTTAAAAAATTCAGTTCTTTAAAACTTCAGATCTAAAATGCCTTACAAACAAAAAATAGATATAGAAAAAAGAAAACGAAAAAAGAAGGACTACCTTTTGTTGGGCCGCGGCGGGGAGACCCAAAAACAAGCTGCTTCAGGCGGGTGGGAGGCTCGCTCCCGCTTAAAGCGGGCAATAGGAGGGGGGTGGCTGCTTAACACGGCAAACCCTATACACCGACCAGGTCGGCGCGTACCGCGCGCCGCACACCCCGCGCGCGGTACGGGCCGGCCCAGTTAGGTGCGGGCTGCGTCCTTTTTCGATTTTTTTGTTTCTTATTTTTTGTTTCTTTTTTTCCTGTTTTCTTTTTTCTGTTTTCTGTTTTCGTTTTTTCTGTTTCCTTTTTTTTAATTTTAATTTTTAGATTCGAAAAATAGAAATATTTTAAAAAATTAAATTAAAAAAATGTTTAAATTTTAAAAACCTTTCAAATTTAAAAATCGTTCAAACGTGAAAATTGTTCAAACATGAAAAATGTTCAAATTTAAAAATCGTTCAAACTTGAAAATTGTTCAAACATGAAAAATATTCAAACTTAAAAACCGTTCAAATTAAAAAACCGTTCAAACGTGAAAAATATAATTTTTTGAAAAATATTCAAAATATAAATCGTTCAAATTTTAAAACTGTTGAATTTAAAAATGTTCATATTTTGAAAAAAATCTTGAAAAATAATTTCATAAAAAATGTTAGATTTTGAAAAAGAAAAATATTAATAACAGAAAAAAAACAGAAGAAAGAGAAGAAGAAAAAAGAAAAAAAAACGTACCTGAGCTAATGGGCCGCGGCCCAAACTACCCGACCTGGTTGCTGGGGGTGTGCGGCACCCCGCACGCGCCGACCAGGTCGGCATATAGCAGTTCCCGCTTAACACCGACCTGATCGGCACAGCATAGGTGCCGCACACCCCCGGGCGGGCGTACATGGGCTTGGCCCAAAGTTGTTATTTGCGATCGCGCTTGTTCGGTTTGCATTCCGTTCGATCAACTCACGGTGGGTTGCGTTATGTTTGGCTACTGATTTATTCCGTGAGCATGATAGACTAATTCTGCACGGAAATTATGTTTGGCTACTGATTCCAGACCTTGAACGTAAATCAATACATGAACAGAAAATATGAACCATGAACGGTTTCCTTTTCTACTTTTCCTATTTTTTCTGTTATTTATTTATTTTTTCTTGCGTTTTTAAATTTCAATTTTTAATCTGATTGTTTAAATTATTTTAGTTTTTATGAAATTTAAATATTTTTAAAATTTGAACATTATTCAGATTGGAACAATTTTCAAATTGGAACAAATTTTAAATTAGAACAAATTTTAAATTGGAACAAATATTTTTAAAGTATATTATTTTTATATATGAACAATTTTTGAATTTGAATAATTTTTATACTTGAACAATTTTCGCATTTGAACCATTTTTCTACTTGAACAATTTTCGAATTTGAATTTTGCTCGAATATTTGAGATAAAACATTTACATTTAAATATATATTTAAATTTAAAAAATTAAATCTTAAGAACGAAAAATATAAAATAAAAGAAAAAACATAAAAGAAATAAAAAAGTAACATAAATGAAAAAGAAACAGAAATGAAAAATACAGAACAGAAAAATAACTCAAAAAAAGAAAATGGCAACTGGCCCAACACTCGAACTGGATCGGCCCATACCGCGCGTGAGGGTGTGCGGCGCGCGGTACGCACCGACCTGGTCGGTATATAGGAAATCCGCAATAGGAGCTCCAGACTTTTACGACGTCAGTCCATCAGAGTAAGGACCTACTAGGCCGGGAGCCACCTTTGTGGGTGCCCAATCTCCCACCTCCTTGTCCAACCGCAGCCCACGTTGAGGAGAAGTAAGCACGGCCCACGAGGACGAGCAGCCGAATCGGCATATCTCCGTAAAGTTAGAACGGGCGAGAGTGAGTGAGTGGGGCTAGGTCGCCGGCCGCCGCCGCCTTGTGCCAAAAACTAACGAGAATTCTTCTTCCGCCATGGACTACGGAGATGCCGCGAAAGGATGATCGCGACTGAGCCGGTAAGGTAAGTACTTACGATCTTATTCGCGCACAAACTTTAAGTTCGATCGTTGAGCGGTTCTCCTGATTAGCATTTGATGTACTCCGTACACCAAATTATTAGATCGCGCTCGTTTGATTTCGAGAGATATACATGCCGTCTTATTGCGAATTTGTTGCCGCCAATTTCCCTCCCTCCTGCCGCTTGCCGCGGAATCAATGACGGAGGCCTCTGGTCCAGCGCCATAGGCGATGGTACTGTGTATCGGGGAAGCGGCAGCGAAGTATTCTGCTGAGAGCTGGTTTTAGAAGTGGTCGTGGAGATATCTGCGTACTAATACCTTAGTCCAAAAATAAGCAATTTTTTTTAATAAGTACCAATATATCTAATGTATTTTAGTCGTATCTACTGCACATACTAAAAGATGAGGCGGCGTTGCCACGTCCCTCTATTTTGATGAAAGGATGATAGGCATACTTTTGCAAACTAGCACATAGCCCGTGCTTCGCTACGGAATCACGATAATATCAATTCAAAAGTGATTTAAGATATAATTTTTTCAATATTACTGGGATTTCCTATGAATGCACATGCTCTATTGAAGGTGCCTTAGGAGTGCATGATATTTGCTTACCTTGGATAATATTTAGGTAAACTTGTTTTGTATTTTATATAGTGATTCATACTGGAATTGTCGTTGCTACAAATTGGGCATTATTAACTACTTGTGCATGTGTGTTAATTCTTGGACTAATGCAAACTGTTGTAATCCATGACAGATGTAGCTGCTTAGATTTTTTTAGGAAATCGACCGTGATCTTTTTAATAGGAATTGATGCGTATGTTGAGAAGCCAAGAGATGCCTGTCCAACCTAGTATCATCTTGGCCTATGTAGGCCTGCAGCGATGCACCATCAGCCTGCAGCTGGCTGTACAATTCTATCATCTCTCGCGTCCTATTCCTCTAGCATGTAGGATTCGGCCGCTGACTCCTCTGCCCGGGCCGCTGACTCGAGTGTTTGGCAGCCGATACCCTCCTCTCGTGCCGCCGCAGATTTTTCCTAGAATGATCTCTCGGCCGCGCTCGATCCGGATTATGACTGGGCCTATCGGATGTTGTATGGGCCGTAAGATGATCGACTGTAGGACCTTAAGATGATGGAGACGATCCACGATCCAGATGATCGATGGCAGGAGACGTACGACGTACCAGACCGGTCGGAATTTAATAGTATAGTAAAGATATATGGAGACATGAAACTTAAAGTTAAATTAAGCTTGATTTTTTTGAATTATAGGGACGAAGGGAATAATAATTGGATTTACCCCTCAATGTCACTTCTTCATAGCAATCAAGTCCAAACCGATCCACAAGGCGTTATGCAATCTTAGTGAATGATCCATGCCGTCTGGATCAAGACAGAATTCATTACTCAATTTTCTTGAAGTCGATTAGCAATGCACCTATTTGGCGAGGAGGGTTCATCCACACGAAATATATGTGAGCAATTTGGCTTGTCGGGTAACCATCTAGCTTGTACAAAGCTGTCTTACAACTGATAGGCCAGTAGACCCAAAAGAAATTTTGGAATCCTTTACTAGAGTAGTATTGATCACAACTATTCATTTGACCATAGAGATGACCCCGTGGCCTTGTCCTTGCGAACTGTTGAACACTGGACATGTTTGTGGCCCAAGTGGCCCAAGCCCATATGTGTGCTGACCTATAAAAGGAGGGAGCAAACCCTAAAACAGAAAAACCACACCAGCCGCCAGGAACCAAGGGAGAGGAGGTGAGCTGCTGCTCCATCACCAAGATGAGGTGAGCTGCTGCTCCAACATGGTATCAGAGCAAGGCGGCAGTGGGGCCTGAAGGGAAGCCGGTTCAGGCAGGGAGTGGGTCTGCGCGGCAAAGAGGAGATGAGGTGGTGCTGCGTGCAAGGGGAAGGAGAAGGACAAGCTGGACGGTGGTTCTTGCTGCTGCGTGCAGCTGCTCGTCCAGGAGTGAAGCATGGGTGGTGGTTTCTCAATTTGTGTGTGCCTCCTGCTGGTGAAAGGAGGTTGCTGGTAAGCGTGCCCCGAAGCTGTTTGTTGTTTTTGCTGGGTGAAGGTGAGAGTGCAGATGGGTGAGCCCAAAGGCCTTGCGGAGGCTCTCGAGCAGCTCGCGCTGTTTCTCTCAAAAGGGGGTGGCTCTGAGGCCATTGTTCCCCGACAAGAAGTGGTTCAGAAGATTGACCTATCACCCACAGACATCAAGCTAGAGGGGGTTGCCAACTATGTGAGTTGGTCTCGGAGAGCAATGTTGGCTGTGGATCAGAAAGATCTTGATGGGTACTTATTGGGGACTGTCAAAGAACCAGGAGACAAGACTAGTGCTGAGGGAAAGAAGTGGAAAACCGTCAACTCTCTGCTTATTGGGTGGCTGTTGAACTCGGTGGTGCCCTCCATTAGGCGTTCCGTGGAGGGATTGTCCACAGCTGCTGAAATATGGAAGACCTTGTCCATCTGGTGCTCTGGTAAGGGCAATGTCATGCGCATGGCTCAGATTGATGAGAAGATTCGCCATCTCCGCCAGGGGGACATGACAGTGATGGCATATGTGGCAGAGCTGCAAGCCTTATGGGCTGATCAGGATAACTGTGACCCTCTCGAACTCTATGATGCAGCCTCCATAGAGTCAGGGCAAAAGTGGATAGCGCGCAGGTGTGTGCTCAAGTTTTTGGAGGGGCTAAGTAAGTGCTTCGATGGCAGAAAGGCATCTCTGCTGCACCACACCTCCTTGCCCAATCTTGATGAGGCCATTGCAGCAATGGCTCAAGAGGAGGTGCGACTCTCTCTGGAACCAGCAGATGAGAAAGTTGTGTCAGCTCCAACGTTTGTTGTGACCGAGCGTAGAGAGTGGAAAGAGACTAGGGACTGTTTCATTTGTGGGGAGACTGGTCACCTGAAGTGGTACTGCCCAACTCGTGGTAGAGGCAGGGGATATAACAGAGGGGGAAGTAGCAGGATGGCAGGAGGTAGAGGTGGATACTCAGGACGTCAAACTGCTAGAGGTAGAGGAGGACACACCGGAAACTCCGGTGGTCAGAGTGCACACATGGCGACTGAAGTGGACAATGGGACGTCAAAGGATGCAGAAGTGGATGGTGCTGCCTATGGAAACTTTGCTAACTTGGTCTCCATGGATGAAGGTAATTCTGAAAAAGCATCCCTTGCTACTAATGAGAATGATACATAATGGATTTTTGACTGTGGCGCATCTAAGCATGTTGCAGGTAAATTCGGTGTGTTTGAGTCTTACATTAAGCACCCTCCTACTCACAAAGACACCATTCAAACTGCTGATGGTACAAAACAACCTGTTGTTGGAGAAGGCACAGTAAAGTGCAGTTCAAATATCTCTTTGTCATCTGTTCTACACGTCCCAACATCTCCTGTTAATTTTCTCTCTCTGAGTGCTCTCATTGATGACATAGACTGTAGTGTGACTCTTAACAAGTTTGGTGTCGTGATTCAGGAGCGGGAGACGAGGCAGATAGTTGGGACTGGCACCAGGCGTAAGGGGCTCTGGTATGTGGAAAAAGGGGTCCAGCCAGAGTTGGTGTATGCTGCAACCATGGAGGACAAGGAAAAACAAGCTATGATCCATCACTGTAGGATGGGGCATGTGTCTTTCGATAAGATGAGTAGAATATTTCCTGATATTATGTGTGGAATAAGCAATGGCAAGTTAACATGTGATGCTTGCGAATATGCTAAACATACAAGAGGCTCATATGTGAGTAAGGGGCTTAGGAGCATATCTCCTTTTATGCTTATTCATTCAGATGTATGGAATTCCCCAGTGGTGTCAGTGAATGGAATGAAGTACTTTGTTACCTTTATTGACTGCTATTCTCGTATGACTTGGGTTTATTTGATGCGCCACAAGGATGAGGTGTTTCACTATTTCCAGAACTTCCATGCATATGTAAAGAATTAGTTTCAAGTACAGGTGCTGGTGCTCAGGACTGACAATGGCACGGAGTATTTGAACACCACCTTTGGGGCCTTCTTGTCTGAACAAGGTATTCTTCATCAAACGACTTGCCCAGATACCCCTCCCCAAAACGGTGTGGCAGAGCGGAAAAACATACACGTTTTGGAGGTAGCTCGCTCGCTGATGTAAACAATGAATGTGCCCAAGTTCCTGTGGAGTGAAGCATTCATGACAACCATTTTTTTGATTAATAGGACACCCTCCAGGATACTCGGTATGAAATCCCCATGCGAGTTGTTGTTTGGAAAAAATAAGTTTTTTGTCCCTCCGAAATTATTTGGTAGTACATACTTTGTTGGGGACCATAGACCATCGATTGGGAAGTTAGAACCACGAGCAGTAAAATGTGTTTTTGTTGGTTATTCCTCTAGTTAGCAGGGGTATAAATATTGGTGTCCCTCTGAAAAACGCATGTTTGTAAGTATGGATGTCACCTTCAGGGAATCCGAGCCATTCCATGGTGAGCAAACTGATCTGAGCTTGTTGTTTGCAGAACTTGACCAACTTCACTCTATGCAAGATGGTCATTAGGGGAGAAGGTAGTGTCTCACACTAAGGGAGATTCTATGGGTACTAAACCTGATGGTGATGTGTAGGTTCAAGTCCAACCAATAGTGGGTACGATTCCACTTGATTCTCCCCAGATTCCTTCTCCTGTTCAGGATCGGTGGCCACAGAATCTCCAAGTGTACACTCGACGGCAGCCACATGTGCAGGGGGAGCAGGAAGGTAGTGGTGTGAGTTCATCTGACACATTGGGACAACAGCCACATGTGCAGGGGGGAGCAACAATGCAGTGCTAGCAGCCCATCTGACACAATGGATCTGCCAATTGCATTGCGAAAGGAGACACGTGAAGCAACCAGAAAGGGTGAAGTGGCAAGGAAGGCTCTTTGCGAAATGCATGCTCTACAAACTGTTTCTGATGAACATGACATTAGCAAATTTTTTTCTTACAAGGCTTTGTCTTCTTCCTATAGAGCTTTTGTGGCCTCTCTACAAACCGTGTCAATTCCAAACGATTGGAAGACAGCAAAGCAAGATCCGAAGTGGCGCGAAGCGATGATAGAAGAGTTGGAAGCACTGAAGAAAAACAAGACATGGGTGCTAACCACATTGCTAGCAGTGAAAAAGGCAGTGAGTTGTAAGTGGATCTATACTGTGAAGTAGAATCATGAAGGGAAGGTAGAAATGTATAAGGCCAGATTGGTCGCTAGAGGGTTTAGTCAAACTTATGGAATTGACTACGATGAGATGTTTGCTCCAGTGGCGAAGATGAACACAATAAGAATATTGGTTTCATGTGCTGCTAACTTTGGGTGGAAGTTGCATCAATTAGATGTCAAGAATGCCTTCTTACATGGTGACCTGCGTGGAAGAAGTGTACATGGAGATACCACCAGGTTTTGGTACCTCACAGACCAAGGGAAAAGTATGCAGGCTGAAGAAATCCTTGTATGGTCTGAAGCAATCTCCAAGGGCATGGTTTGATTGATTTAAACGAGCGGTGTGTGGTATGGGGTATGGTCAATGCAATGGTGACCACACGGTGTTCTATAGACACGCTGAGCGGAGGATCACCATTCTTGCAGTTTATGTGGATGACATTATCATCACTGGAGATGACCAAGAGGAAATAAAGAGATTGAAGGAGTGTCTGAGCAAGGAGTTTGAGGTGAAAGATTTGGGCAACCTAAAATATTTCCTTGGCATAGAAGTGGCTCGGACAGAGAAGGGATTATCTTTATGTCAACGAAAATACACCCTAGATCTCTTGAGTGACATGGGCATGATGGGATGTCGTGCAGCCCCTACCCCAATTGAACAAAATCTTCAAGTGATCGCACAATCGGAGTGAGCTAGTGAATAAGGAAAATTATCAGAAATTGGTTGGGAGACTCCTGTACTTGTGTCATACCAGGCCTGACATTACATATGCCGTGGGTGTGGTGAGCAGATACATGCATGAACCAAGGAGTGGGCATCTTGATATAGTGCACATAATCTTGAGATACTTGAAGGGAAGTACGGGAAAGGGGTTGTGGTTTGCAAAGAGTGGGCACCTTGAGGTGGATGGCTATAGCGACTCTGATTGGGCTGGTTGTCGAGATGATAGAAGATCAACGTCAGGCTATTGTGTGTTTGTGGGAGGAAATCTGGTATCATGGAGAAGCAAGAAACAAACAGTTGTGTCCAGATTAACGCAGAAGCTGAATACAGAGCTTTATCTAAAGGGGGTGTGATATGCTTTGGGTGAAGCATCTCCTGAGCGAGTGGAAGCTTCTCAGAAAGGGGCCCTTGAGATCTTGGTGTGACAATCAGTCAGCCATAAGTATTGCAAATAATCCAGTCCTACATGATAGGACAAAACATGTGGAAATTGATCGCTTCTTCATTCTTCATTAAAGAGAAACTTGATGCTGGGATTATTAGCCTTACTCATGTCAGTTCTGGGAAGCAAATTGTTGATTGCTTGACAAAGGGACTGGGAACAAGGGAATGCAACTTGGCATGTGACAAGATGAGATTGATAGATATCTACCATCCATCTTGAGGGGGAGTGTTGAACACTGGACATGTTTCTGGCCCAAGTGGCCCATGCCCATATGTGTGCTGACCTATAAAAGGAGGGAGCTGGAGGAGAGCTAACCCTAAGACAGAAAAACCACACCAGCCGCCAGAGACCAAGGGAGAGGAGGTGAGATGCTGCTTCATCGCCAAGATGAGGTGAGCTGCTGCTCCAACACGAACTAGTTTCAAATTCTTTGCCCGAGTCTTGTTTCAGAATTGTCGTTGGAGTACCAACGTCTTCTAGAAAAAGACCTTCCCTGATATATAGGTCACGGTGATGGGTAATGATAATCTTTTGGTAGTACTACATTCCACTAACGGGTAGCTAGGTAACCATTAGTGGTGACTCTAACGAGATTGTTTAGTTTCAGCAATAAGATAACAATATAACAAGTCAGAAATGAGGCCCTTCAGTGGTGAGATTATCAGTAATGACACATTGTACTACTTTTGAAAAATATAGTAGGTCTAATTCTTTACTTCAACACGTCATTGGGAAAAGTCTTGCCCAAAGGTCCACCATCGGCCCATCGGTATAAACTCCCTCCCAAACTTAATCTAATCTAAGCCTTTCCCCATCTCATGATCCCGTTTTATCCCAGCAGCACATCTCCTAAGCTCTACTCCTGACCCCGTCCCTGCACCGCTCATGATTCATCGTCGCCTGCAACCTTAGACTACCACCGAGCTCTCTCTCTCATTCATCTTACCCCACCCGTTGCTCTTGTCCTCTCTTCCTCATGTCTTTTCCCCAGCTGCATCCTTTACCAAGCAAGAGCCGTTTGCCCCATTGAGGCTGCCACCAAATTCCCCAACCTCTCAACCTACATGTACCCTAGCCGTCTTGTGTCCCCGTCATGGCGGTTGAAAGTACATCTAGGAGCTCTAACAAGGTTTTGGATGATTCATGACAAAGCAATTAAGAAACTAACCCGTTCTACAAGTGTTTTATGTTTAAGTTCACATTGCTAGTTGGATCATGCTAGTGGAGGCCCTTATAAAAATAAGTAAATATATGGTCTCCCACAAAGAGTCATAGGGATATCGTAATATCAAGAGGGGCATTTGGCAAAGCAGAGGAAAATTACCCATGGGAAAAATTCGTAAAGTTTACCTTATAATCTGGTAGAATTTAGGTATGCTATCAAAACCTCTCACCCTGCAGATTTTCTCATCTAGGAGTCCAATGTACTTGCCCAGTACTTTCAAGTGAAGTTTTGTTAGAAACTCCGAGCAATAATTTAGCAGTTTTCGGTCCAACTCTTTTCTGAAGGTATTATGTTAGTTCCGGAATTTCCGAGTTTTTTTTCGAGAACCCGCAGGAGATCTGCGAGTTATTTCATTAAGAAAGAAAGAGCAACTATTGCCATACAAAGGAAGGTCCCGTAGGGACCGGCACCACCACCCCCAGCGGGGGGGGGGGGGTGTCAAACTCGACCCTGCTATGCTCGCACTAACCCACGTCTACATGATGAATTTCCGAGTTCATCTCGTATTGGAACTAGTGGGATGCACAATTCTAGGATGACTAATAGTTGTTGCGATGAGTGGAACCTCCAAGCGCTCCTTCCTTGTACATTCAGGTTCTTTTCGTTTTTAGAAGTTGTCGGCATCTCTGCGAAAGTGAGCCCCCCCCCCCCCCCCCCCGATTGTTCAAACTTCTATCTTGTCTGGAACTACTAGGTTAAACCATTTGGAAGTTCTGGGCATGTTACTTTTTGCGGTAATGGTCAGATTTTCACCGCTGCCTACGTAAACCCCAACCCATTCCGTGGCAAAGTGAGAAAGTTGATCAAAGAGAAAACCCTTGCGTAAACACAGAGCTTCACCTACCTATCCTTAACACCTAACTCATACTTTTTTCATTAAAATATGTTGAGATTCATGGTGTTTCGAGACTATCTTTGTAGTATTTGTGCAAGGGTTTGAAGATCCAAATGCTAGCCAAGGTTTGTTACTTCTTGGAGGGTATGTGCCTCCTAGGCTCCTAGTTGGCTAGAGAGTCACATGGAATCCTTCGTGGTGTGTTGTAGATGAGCCAAGAGTTTGGGAAGGTCATATGTTGTAGATCAAGGGGAAATAGGTGGGTCTTGGTGACCATGGAAGCGTGTCATAGCCTTCTTCAACAAGAACGTAGGATAGCGCTAAATCTCCGTGTTTGCGATCTTTTCATGTAGCTACTTTACTTGCCTGCAATCTACTTCACAAGTTTTATCTTTGTAGAACTGCACACGAGGAGTGTTGTAGGCAACCAGTAGAAAATAATCTGCCAAAAGGTCCAACTTCTAGATAAATTTGATCATCGCCTATCCAAGGTGGAGTTCGTGGAGTTTGTGCCCACGGAGGTTATTGGGTAGCGAGGGTTCCCTTGCTCCATTGATGGGCACAAATCCTTTGTCAATTGTGAAAATCATCATCAGTGACGAGTTGTAACTTTCCGGCTGCGGAGGGGTTCGATCTGGGGTAGTGTTGCCGGACTTAAGCCTAGAAGATGGTTTCATTGATAGTTCCCCTCTCCGCGTGCGGGAACTAGAGACCATGTCTCCTCGTTGACTGCCCAGTCATTTGAATGGATTTTGTGTCGCTTGCTGCACTATAATGGGCTTGCTCCAAATTGCTGTCTATCTTTTCCATCTCTTGATGATATGGTAAGCGCCATCAACCCTTAAAGCACCGTCGGCTACCGGAAAGGGTCGCGGTCCTTAATGATTTTTGCACGCTTGCAGATTTGGCTAGAGCACCAACTCTTCAAGGTGCATCTTCTTTTGTAGGTGATCACGGGCTCCTACAAAATGGGCTTTACAGTGGGCCGAAGATTCTGAAAAACCTGATTTCTGAACCTGCTTCAGTTTCTCTGTGGTCCTACTTTTCTGTTTTCTAAATTTTTATAGCAATTCTTGACATTTGGGTTGCCTAGTACATATTTCTTCCTACTAATAAATGGAAGCCAGCATTTGCTGGGTTTTTGAAAAAAATAATGTTGCTTAGTTTGCAACTTTGTATGTAAGGGAGTTGTATCTTGAAGTCAGCCGCTAACTGTTGAATACGTCCCACAACAACGAATTGATCTTTCAATGGTAGACGAGGGGTCCATGATGATTTCATCGGTAATGAAACTCTTTCGTAGTTGTTGCGTGAGTTTGCGTGTATAGTTGTATATGTGTTTCAAAAATCAAACTATAAGAACCCATATATAAGTACAAACAAACACAGCTATCACTTTCTTTAATTTGCAATATGCATATAAACAATAGGTGATATGCAACATACGAGTAGGCTAGTACAACATGTGTACACCATGTGGACGACTAACTGCTATCATGGGAAACAATCAACAATTGCTTTTTTGTTGGACTAGAGGCCTACATATTTCTGTTATGTGACTACAACACTAACAGAAACAGAATAATAAGGAGTTAAAGAGGTGCCCTAAAACGACCTCAAGTATACAGACTACAGAGTACCTAACCACATAGATGTGCCGTCTTTACACACATATTTATTTACTGTAATTTTATCTGCAAGAAGCCCTCTGGTGCTAGTATGATATCAGTTCTTAGGGAAGAGCTGAAGGTGAAACCCATCTGGGAAGCTCAGTCCTGGGGTACGGACTATGCTCCCTCCTTTCACCGTCCTCCATCTGAAATGAGAACATTCGTGCTTGCTTGCTTAGAAAAAGTTGATTCCACCATTGTTATTGGAGAGGAAGTGTAATATATGCACATCGATTCAGATGACAAATTTTACCTGTATTTTGTCACCAGGCAGTGCATGAAGGTTGCCATCAGGACCTTGGTGAGGTCGGTTCCGACGCAGAACCGGAGACCTCCGCCGAAGGCCATGAAATGCTTGGTTCCTCCGGTGATTTCCATCTTATCCTGCTCAAGCGAATGCTCAGGGGTGTTACTTCAGAATCAACACTCAAAAACAGAACACTTAACTTCCGTGTGCAACTGTGCATGCAGCTTGCTTAAGATCGAAGTAGATGCATGATGGAGGCTTCTAGAAGCTGGAATTATTCTACTGGCATTTGCTTCATGGCAACTGTTTCTACTGCTATAACACAAGTAAGTTGGCTTCCTTTCTTTATTCCTACGTGTTCCTTATCAGCAGAACATTGAGTATAATTTGACAATATGCTGCTCTAGAAGCTGACTTGACCGCCCTCAACCATGTAGACTAATCACGTAGCACAATGAAGGTAACTGAGCTTATAGACTTTAGTTACCGTACTTCCATGTTCATTCTCTGGGTAGAATTACTAGAACTCTCACTTCTATATTTGTGGGAAATTCACAATATTTTATATGAATTACATACACATTGACGATTCAATAACTGCCTGTTGCCATTGGGTCTAATAGCTTCCAAGTGCAAATAGTTACTAATTTTTTAATGGTTTATTTTGGTTCGATTGGTCAAACTTCGGGGATTATAGACTAAGTCGTTTACTTGGCACACTGGGAACCTTGGGAGTTTAAACAAACAAAACCCTGGAGCTACCACGTAAAGTTACACTCTGTCATATATTTATTTAGCTTACTGAAATTAACCCTAAGATTCAGTTCGCATCCAAAATGAAATATGTAAAGTTGATGCCAACTTGTATAAAGATGAAAGTTCACAAACCTGCCACCTCCATGGATTAAACGCCAATGGATCTTCGTAAATTTCGGGATTTAAGTGCACTGCTGGAGGACAGACCATGACTGCCCAGCCTGCTGGAATAGTGTAGCCTGCACCCAAAGGAGAAAACGAATGCAGAAAACTATCAGATCTCTTAAACTCACGGCAAGAACCGAAAAGTGACACACCATGATATTAACGTACTCAATTACCTTTGAATTCAATGTCTTGCAACGCCTTCCGAAAAATACCTGGCACGATGTTGGCTATCCTTGCTATCTCCAACGTGACCTTCATGCACAACGTGGAGATCGAGGTAGTGAGGCATAGCATCAGTTTTTATTCATCAGAGGCTAAATTCAAGTGGAGTTTCTGTTTTGTTCTCTCAATTTCTTTTAACTGTTACATGGAGTGAATTACTTAAGTGTCCAGCTTTCGTCATAGCTTAGCTAATGCTGGTTAGGCTCACCTGAGAGGTGAAGGTCATGGACTTGTACTCTGCCCATGTGAGGCCAGCATCTGGGTCCTTCCTGTTCCTGACAATCGCCTCGTGTTCCTCCTAGCCACACAAAGAGCATTATCTCGTCATTTGTTATTTGGCACAAGTAGCCCGCCTAGTTGCACGCCTTGCTCAGGACACAACATCGTCGAGCGAGAAGTCGCACGCGGTTTGTACAACTAACCGTTAACGCCTCAAGCACCCTTGGGTTGTCAGTGAGGAGCTTGATGCCTAGCGTGAGGGCCAAGGCCGTCGTCTCGAAGCTCGCGAAGAGGAGCACGAACATGAGGTCCAGCGCCACGGCCTCCGTCAGGACGGGGTTCTCCTTTCTCAGCTCCTCGATCATGATGTCTAGGAAGTCCTCGCGCTTCCTCCCCGGGTCGGCCATCCGCTCCTTCATCATCCCCTTGAGCACCTTCATGGCGTTCCTCCTCCCCTGTACACACATGCATGCATGTAATTTCAGCTACGTCACGTGTTTAGAATTTCAGTCAGTTAGAGTCTTAAGGGAGTGGGTTCTGCCGCGTGAGTACGGAACCATTGACTTAAGGGAAGCCATTGACTGGTCGTATGTTGACTTGACACGCATGCATGTGCAGTTTTGTGCACTGCATGCGTACGTCGGTGGTCAATAAGCATTGCGCGCATCGGCGCATGTTGTGTACCTTCATGCACTCATGATATGCAGTGCCGGGGATGTCCATCGGGAAGGAGATCAGGCCGCGGATGAAGGCCACGAAGTTCTTCCTCAGGTTCTCAGATGGCTTTGACGGCTCGTAACCGATCAACTTCTTCGCAGTAATGTCAAAGATCATCTGGGAGAAGAGATGCACACATCAGCAATCTAAGCCTTGATGTTCAAAAAATGAGCTCCCTAGCTAGGAATGTTTGCTCCAGCAACACATGCAAGAAGTGGACGTCTTACGGCGGAGAGGCCGTCCTTGAGCTCGATGCTTGGCTGGCCTGCCCACGAGGTGAGGGTGGTGCGGCAGGCGGCATCAGTTTCAGCAAGGAGCACCGCCCGGAGGTTCTCCTGGCCATACAGCCGGAGCACGAGGGTCTTGAGGTACTTGTACATGAAGCCGTGGAGGGAGCCGACGTTGTCGCGGCCGAAGATCTCGGTGAACGTGGCCGGGTACCAGCTCTCGAACAGCTTCCCCTCCTGCTGGAACACATAGTGGTTCAGGTCCGGGTCGGCGGACACGATCACCGCCCGCCCGACGACGCTGGTCTTGAAGACAGTACCGTACCTACACGTACGAACATCTCCAATATGTTACAGCAAGCTCAGTTCATATGTACTTTCTCCAATGTGACAATGCCTGAAATAATCGATTGTGGTCGGACACTGGGTGGTTAACTACCCTACCTGTTCACTCTGTCCTTGACAAAGGGGGAGACATCGCAAGTAGGGTTCGGAGCGAAGAACTGCATGGTCTCGCCAAGGAGAGGGAGGCCGAGGGAGCCCGGAGGCAGCCGACCGTTTACCTTGGGATGGCTCCATCTATACGCCCACAGGAAAGAAACCACGGCCATGGCCGAGGCAACAGCCCATACAGCTAGAGATAGTGTTTCCATGGCCTTCACAAGAAGGTTATTAGCTTGTGCGCTGTGTCGATCCTACCAAGCAGGTTAGGTCAAGGGCAATGGCGGTGCTCGCGGAGGGAGGAGAAGCTAGTGCAAGATATGGCTGCAGCAAAGTACCGGGAGCTATGTTGGGAGATCGCCTTGCTTTATATAGAGGCTTGGGCTGAAATGCAAGGAAATTAAACAAATGGAGGAAGAGGAATTATTGTCCAATTGCGTTTTTTTTTCCTGACGGAGAGAATCCACCTACAAGCTTGTGCTGTGTTTTTTTATGTTCCGATGACTCAGCTAAATGCCACAGGAGGTCAGCTGTGCTGTTGTGAACTTTTTGGAGTTGGTTACCTCATGAATGCTGGCACTGTCCGTGTGCATGATATATAGGATGAAAACATGGAGAGCTAGTACTGTATTGCCGGCAATTCACCAGACAGTGAGTTGTGCTCTTTTGGCGCAGCTAGATCATTAGCTGAATAGCTGAAACATTAGGCTACGAATTTGCGTTCTGAATGTTCCCCGTGTCTTCCCGTTTTTGTTCGATAGTAGGGTATATAGGTTCAGAACTGCAGATACAGATGACCAATAGTTGGACAAAATCAAGCAGTTGAGTTTTGCAGAAAGATGCAATGGCAGGCATTGCAAATGGTCAGTTTTAGAATAAATCTTGTATAATATGGATTAGTAATATGGTGCATGGAAGAAATCAGACCTATATACCGATGTTAACTCTCCCATGCAAACTTTGTCGATAACAGGATAATAACTTAAGAACTCCTAGGCCCCTGAACATGTCTGTGTGAAGAAAAGACAGAAAGAGTTCAGCAGATAAAGAGGGTTAAATATCCACCGTCGCACCAGAATTGTCAAACACCAATAAACAGCTAGTCAACACTTGTTTTATCATCTAGTAGCAGCTCACTTAGTTTGTTGCTGGGAGGAGCATCAGAGCATGCATCAGTCGAGTAAGACGTCGCGATCGATCGTAAGTGTGGTAGACCCAGCCCCCCAGCTAAGGTAGCAGCTAAGTGTACACTTTTCCCCCGTTCCAAAGCTATCTTAAGCATTGCTAGGCTAAATCCAGCACAGGCACAGCAGCTAGCGCATACGTATATACTGCAGATCGATATGGATCGCCGATCGCGGAATCTTCCATGAACGTCAGCATGGAACGCGATCGGTCGGTCCATCACGCGTGAACTCGTCACGTCAGGTTAGCTAAGTGGTTCCACGCACGTACGGCCACCTGTGTGTCCACGTACGCGGTAGCTTCTGCAGATCCATGCCGTCGATTTTTGTCCGCATGTCTGTCGGTCGACACGGTCGTCGTCGTCGCGTCGATCTGGCTGGGGCCGGCGCTTTATCCAGATGTTCATGCATGCACCTTGATCCTTGATTACATATGTTTGTACACGTGTGTCCTCCTTCATGGATGAGCATTGCACCGTCCCGTGTGTTGATTAGCTCTGCACGACTGGACATGCAAAGTATGAACGGAAACCGCGACTCTGAGGATCGACCACAGGCGGCACCGGCACTACTGATGCTGACCCAAAATCGCAATCTAAGAGAGGTGCAAGCGAGCTCTTAGAGCATCTCCACCGGCGTGTTTCATAGGCTACGATAGCGTTTTGGGGGTCAGCATGGTTTTTGGGCTCACACCAGTGCGTCCTAAAAGGCGCCGGCTAGTTTTCGAGCCCAATAGAATCGCCGGCAACCGTGTATCGGCCCCTTCACGAAGGGCGTGAATCGGACGCGCTAGCGCCTCGCGACACATCAGAAAACAAGCGTGGGATAGACGCACCGTTTTCCCCACCTTTTGGGACATCGCGTCTCATTCGCCAAAGGAATTTCGGCGCCATTTAGGATGAACAAGGAGCTTTTCTTGAAGATTGTCTACGACGTCACGGAGTACGATGACTACTTCAAAGCCAAGCAAGATTGCACAGGTTTGTGGGGCTTCACCTCTGCTGTAATGCGCTGTCTTGCATACAGAGCTCCTCTAGATACATTCAATGACTACCTACGGATGGCAGAGTCGATATGTACAGAGACTCTACAAGTTTTGCCGAGCTGTCATAGTGGTGTTTGCTAAAGACTATTTGAGAGCACCAAGGGTAGATGATACAACTCGAATCCTGCAAAAAAACGCAGCAAGAGGGTTTCCTGGGATGCTCGGAAGCATTGACTGTATGCATTGGAGCTGGAAGAATTGCCCTTTTGCTTGGTAGGGGAACAACCAGGGGCATACGGTGAGTGCAGTGTCATTTTTGAGGCGGTGGCAGACCATGACCTTTGGATTTGGCATGCATTTTTTGGCATGGTAGGAACAAACAATGATATCAACGTGTTGCAGCGCTCTCCGGTGTTTGTCAGGCTAGCCGAGGGACAAGCTCAACTTTGAGGTGGCCACACATACAACAAGGCGTACTATCTAGCTGATGGTACCTACCTGACGTATGGTACATTTGTGAAGACAATTCCGTCTCCAGCTTCAGAGATGGACACTTATTTGCAGCATGCCAGGAAGCAGCACGCAAGGATGTTGAGCGTGCTTTTGGGGTGCTTCAGCAGCGTTTCGCCGTTGTCAGGTACCTGCTCTCACTTGGTCTGAGTTTCATATATGGGAGGTGATGAACGCTCTCAATGATCATGCACAACATGATCATTGAGAGCGAGTGCGACGAACTTGTGCATGATGATCAACCATTTGATTATCAAGAGCGAGCATGTACCCCAAAAATTTGCCGCTTTTCTTCATATGCACAATGAAAATTCGAGATGCATGTGTCCATGTACAACTTCAGCCGGATCTAGCTGTGCATTTGTGGGCGACGAGAGGAGCCATCAACAATACATGATTTTTTTTATATTTGTTTGATTGTATGAATAATTTAATTTCTATTTATTTGATTGTATGAATAATTTAAGTACTATTTATTTGATTGTATGAATAATTTAAGTACTATTTGTGTGATTGTATGAACTATTGAATATAGTATGAATAAAATGTGATTGATATGTTGTTTCAAAATATTGGAAAAAGAAAAGAAATTTTTTTGGGGCCAACGGATGGGAGCCGCCGGTGTGGGAATAGCGTCCCTAAATAGAGGTGCACTGCGAGCACCTCCATACTGCAGTGTCGACGATCCTACCGGCGACTATTTGAAGGACGCCGGTGGAGATGGCAGAAGTAGAGAGAACGAGAGACAACGAGCAAATGACTCAATAGGTACAGAATTTAAGATGACGGGGCCAACTGCCTACGACACGCTTCCCACAGTACTTGGTATTACAATTGAGGATTATCTTTCAGTTAAAGAGCCTCAATTATTTTTAGCACTCGCCTAATTGCTGATTCATTGCATAAAGATCCATCATTATAATAGAAACCCCATGGGAAAAATTGAGTAGTGTAGGATATCTTGTTAAACCACGTTCAAACCTAGTAGAAAAATAAGAAGAAAATGTGACAGCATATAATGATTATTGCCCCTGTTAACTTAATATGAAGTAAATCCATAGAATATAGAGGTGCCGTGTACAGTTCCCTAAAACCCTGGCAGGGAAAACAAATGGTATGTAATTATGGTTATATTACCTTATTAAAACCTTAACAAGAACCTGTAAAGTAAACTCATTAATTTAAAGAGTATAATTTGATGCTTTGAGCTGGAATAGTTTATGAAGATATTCCCATGATTCTTGCAAATCTCGAAGTCGTCGCATACCAATTCCGTGAATATATTACTGGAATATCGAAGTTGGAAGAGACTTTGTGAATTGGCGAGGTTATCGCATGATCTGACTTGCAAGTTTTTTATTTCTCCACTCTTTTGAATTTCATGAGGATAAAACAATTTAGGGGCAATATAATTAGTGGTATTGCAGAGGCGGTTTTCTAGGTCGGTTTGTGGAGGCGACACTCTAGGAGCCAACTGGCTACGACGGTTTCTCATTACAAGTGAGGATTATCTCTTAATTAACGGTCGTTAATCTATTATATATTAAAAGCAAAATAAGAGATTTGAACAGAGACAACAGGTTAATCCACATAGACTTAAAATATATACTTCGTTCGTCTTAATTTTAACGGCTGAGATTTAAAGCCAACAAGTGTTACGTAAAAAGTTGTCACGTTTCAAGATCCTGTAAGATCCTGTACGTGTAGTCTCTTTTTAATACGGTCAAAACTATATAACATGTAGTTCTGGTACGTACACATCCTTTTTTTTCTGCACTCGCGCCCCTACAATTGTTTAAAGCGTGCAAAGCTAATCTTTCTAGGGAATACGTGTTCAAGACAAACTCTAGCTAGCTGACGTACAAAACCTGAAATAAAGCACGTCCGATAAAAAAATGCCTACAATTACCGTCGTTGCCTTAATCCAGCATGGGAGACCTACCAAACATACACATGAACGTGAGCATAAAAAGTCTAGCTAGAACGTGATTTTCTTCCATATATTTTGCATAAGTAAGAGTCCCGCGATATACAAAAGGTAATGGAAATGGAAGGATTATACATGCTCGATTACTGTCACTAGAGGAAATTCGATGTACGCCGACGGCCATATGCCTACACCGACGGTGTTTTATCAGGGTCGTTGGCGTAACTCTAGAGGAGGGGAGCCGAGAAGCCCGACGGTCGGCGAAAAACAACCGTATGCGTACATCTTTCAACGCCGACGACCACAGTTGGAGTATAAAAGACCATCGGCATAGAATGATGATGGACTTTGGTGTACCACCAGCCGTCGGCGTAGCGTGAAGATGACCGTCGGCGTAGGTTGGCCACGTGGGCTCGCACACTCCTGTGCTGACGCCTCTTGGACGGAACTACTACGACGGCATGTCAAGATCTACGCAGAGCACCGTCAAAGATTTTTTTCTAACAAACCCTACTGTGCTACTATTGTTATTTATTTATTTTCAATAGTTCAAATTTAGTTATATTATTTAAATAAATAAATTGGAGAGATGCCTGATTAGTGGTATCCACACCCCGCCCGCATAAAATATGAGTTCTATTCGCCATATGTGCACGTCAAGCTAGACCGACAGCTTGACGATCGGCGTACAACAGAACCTAGGCTGACTGCAAGGCCACTGGCATATAAGTGTACTATGACGCCCTCTAGAGTTGACGCGTGGCAGGCTAGGCCGACGGCAAGGCTGTCGGCGTACTTTTAAACGAACGTCAAGTCATGGCAACTGAGGGGGCAGCTGCGCCGACGGGGAGAGACGCCGACGGCCAGACGCGACCGTCGTCGTATCTACTACGCCAACGGCCAGGGAGAGTATGCCGATGCTAGAGACTTCGATAGGAGTACGCCGACGATGGCCGCCGGCGTAGATCCGCGGCGATGACCCTGTTGTGGCTACGCTGACGGTTGCTGGCCGTTAGCGTAGCACTGTAGTCCTGGAGTGTGTATTCATTTTTTTAACTATGCTCAGATTTTTTTCATTTATTAAAATATTTACTCCTTTCAATTTAAAATAATTTCTCAAAAATAGATGTATCTACACAGTAAACAAATCTAGATATATTTATTTTTTAACACTTATTTAAAGTTGATGAAGTATAATAATTTATATTTTGGTAGGTGAAATAAAACTGAAATATACTCCTAACATATCTACGTGACAGAATATACTGATCTATGCATGCATGTGAATGGTTGAATATACAAAAGCATCAAAAAATAACTATATATTCCTAATTTCAGTATCAACTATACCAATATTTCGACAACTCAGTTTAGTGATAAGTTCCGCAAAATTTCAACCATATGAGACCTATTTTTTCACAAGACCATGATTATGTATCATATTTAGTTTAACAGCCTCTAAAAAATTTAGAAATGTCATAAAATCTTAATTTTTGAACTGCATTCATATATTAGTTATGTGTTGGCATATTAAATAAAGGAAAATTTATGCATGTCACCGTTAGTTTCCGGCGTTTGCCAAAACGCACCGCCCGATTATGTTTTTATCGGGTACCATTATAATTTTGTGGAATATATGTCATATCACACCGCATAGTAAAAATGGGAAAGTTTGGAACATAACTATAATGATACCTGACAAAAACACAATCGCGCAGGGTGTTTCGGAAAATGCAAGAAAATAACGATGTCATGTAGTAAGTATTCCCATTTAATGATGGTCAAATGGCCATCGTGGAGAACATGCCAAACTCTATATCTCACATACTGTTAAGTAAAGGAGAGGAATAAAAAATGGCAATGTCACAAAAAATATGTAGTCAATGCTTAAGGCCTACCTATTAGCATGACAATTGTTTTCATTTCAAGATTATACATCTATATTATTTCTTATCATATTATCTAATATCCATTTGATTATAATATAGTTATGTTGACCATTTCAACACAATGAAGACGATGCCCTCGCATTTGCGAGGGCCACTATGCTAATTATTCCTAATAACAAAAAAATAAGTCTAGATGGCCTGCTGTCGTGGAACATTTAAATGTACCGTTGCTCGCGTGGCTGGTTTGTTAACTCAACGACCATATCACAGCTTAGACGACGACGAAAGATTCTTGAAAGCACGAAGAGATCTAGCTAGCGAAAGAACTTGGCCGCCAGTTCGATGGCAAGCACAAAGCATCGCGTTAGATTACTAGCATGCATGCGTACCCTAGCTGGGCTTGCCTTCATATAACATGGGTTACTGCACGGTTCACGCAAGAATCTGCTTACGTCTTGCATATCTATCTACACTACTTAAAAAGAATGAACTTGTTCCGTATTCTGCCAAGGATCCAATACGTTGGTCGTTCGCTTCGTCGTTCCGCACGGGCTTAACTGGGCCGAAGCCCAGCTATACCAGATCGTCGTGAACTCGTGATAGAACCTAAAACCAGCACCCGAAACCCTCGCCCCTCGCCCCTGAGCTCGTCATCCTCCCCCCGTGATACAAACAAAAGAGTAGGGTTCCTCCTATACATCCTTCGCCGCCGCCGCACCTGGCTGCTTCCGCCTCCGGCCTCCGCCTGCCCCTGGCCAGCCAACCGTCGCCAAGTCGATCCCCGTCTCTCCCCGCATCCATCCCATGGAGCAGGGCCAGCCCGCGGCCACCCCCCTGCGCGTCTTCGGCCCATCAAGCGGAGCTCGAGCTCGCCGGATGACGCTCCCTCCGCCGCGGTCTAGGACCGGCGATGCGACTCCAGCCCCTCACTGCTGCTCCCTCTGCCGTCCTCCTCAAGCCGGAGTCCCGCCTACGTATACCTCGTCAGTCTGAATCCAGGCAAGGTCGACCTCATCGGCCAGGTCGCGATGTACCGCGCATCCTCGTCGGCGTCTTGACCGGGATTTGTCCATGCGCGACGTCCTTGCAGCATCTCCTATGCCGTGGCCGACGCGGCCGTGTGCACAACTGTATCCCTCACGCCCAGTCTCCTCGCGGAACTGAGAGCATGTCAAGATACAGGCGGGTGCCAAGGTAGGCAGACCCAACCTACTGCCATTTCACTAATACTGCATGTTATGGTTGGAGAGTTTTCATAATTCGTGAGATAGTAAGAAAGACAATGGAGAAAATCTGCAGCATTTTTCTTCAAAAAAGGGAGAGATATACTTTTGTCTTGTGAAACTTGCACGTACAAGCTAGACTGCTAGATTGATGTCGGTAGCACTCACGCAACATACAAGCTGGCTATCTTGGTATATTGTCTAGATGTATAGAGC
>NW_025900974.1:0-12968 GCF_022539505.1 Lolium rigidum | reverse complement strand
CTATGTATTTCTTCATTAATGGGTGCAAAGCATATGATGCAAGAGCTTAAACATGAGCACAACAATTGCCAAGTATCACATTATCCAAGACATTATAGCAATTTACTACATGTATCATTTTCCAATTCCAACCATATAACAAATTAACGAAGAAGAAACTTCGCCATGAAAATTAAAAGCTAAGAACACATGTGTTCATACGAACCAGCGGAGCGTGTCTCTCTCCCACACAAGCATTTATTCAAACAAAAATAAAAACAAGAAACATACAGACGCTCCAAGCAAAGTGCATAAGATGTGACGGAATAAAAATATAGTTTCAGGGGAGGAACCTGATAATGTTGTCGATGAAGAAGGGGATGCCTTGGGCATCCCCAAGCTTAGACGCTTGAGTCTTCTTAGAATATTCAGGGGTGACCACCGGGCATCCCCAAGCTTAGAGCTTTCACTCTCCTTGATCATATTGTATCATACTCCTCTCTTGATCCTTGAAAACTTCCTCCACACCAAACTCGAAACAACTCATTAGAGGGTTAGTGCACAATAAAAATTAACATGTTCAGAGGTGACACAATCATTCTTAACACTTCTGGACATTGCATAAAGCTACTGGACATTAATGGATCAAAGAAATTCATCCAACATAGCAAAAGAGGCAATGCGAAATAAAAGGCAGAATCTGTCAAAACAGAACAGTCCGTAAAGATGGATTTTATTGAGGCACCAGACTTGCTCAAATGAAAATGCCCAAATTGAATGAAAGTTGCGTACATATCTGAGGATCACTCACGTAAATTGGCTTAATTTTCTGAGTTACCTACAGACAATTAGACCCAGATTCGTGACAGCAAAGAAATCTGTTTCTGCGCAGTAATCCAAATCTAGTACTTACTTTACTATCAAAGACTTTACTTGGCACAACAAAACACAAAACTAAGATAAGGAGAGGTTGCTACAGTAGTAAACAACTTCCAAGACACAAATATAAAACAAATTACTGTAGCAAAATAACACATGGGTTATCTCCCAAGAAGTTCTTTCTTTATAGCCGTTAAGATGTGCTCAGCAGTTTTAATGATGCACTCGCAAGAAATAGTATTTGAAGCAAAACAGAGCATCAAGAGGCAAATTCAAAACAAATTTAAGTCTAACATGCTTCCTATGCATAGGATCTTGTAAATAAACAAGTTCATGAGGAGCAAAGTAACAAGCATAGGAAGATAGAACAAGTGTAGCTTCAAATATTTCAGCACATAGAGAGGTGTTTTAGTAACATGAAAATTTCTACAACCATATTTTCCTCTCTCATAATAACTTTCAGTAGCATCATGAGCAAACTCAACAATATAACTATCACATAAAGCATTCTTATCATGAGTCTCATGCATAAAATTATTACTCTCCACATAAGCATAATCAATTTTATTAGTTGTAGTGGGAGCAAATTCAACAAAGTAGCTATCATTATTATTCTCATCAAGTGTAGGAGGCATAGTATAATCACAACAAAATTTACTCTCCATAGTAGGTGGCACCAAAAGACCACTATCATTATAATCATCATAAATAGGAGGCAAAGTATCATCAAAGAAAATTTTCTCCTCAATGCTTGGGGGACTAAAAAGATCATGAAAACCAGCTTCCCCAAGCTTAGAACTTTCTATATCATTATCAACAATGGTGTTCAAAGCGTTCATACTAATATTACTACCGAGCATGCAAATAAGGTTCCATAGGTTTTTTAATTTTCGCATCAAACCATCCATGTCTTAAATCAGGAAATAGAATAAGAAGCTCATTGTTGTCCATTATGCCAAACTAGTGTAAACAAGAAACAAAAAGATGCAATTGCAGGATCTAAAGGAAATAGCTTCGAGCACTCACACACCGGCAACAAGTGCTAGGAAATAGCTTAGTAGTCGGAGGATGTGAATACCTTTTACCTTACCTCCCCGGCAACGGCGCCAGAAAATAGCTTGATGTCTACGGGAGCTTCTATTCTTGTAGACAGTGTTGGGCCTCCAAGAGCAGAGGTTTGTAGAACAGCAGCAACTTTCCCTTAAGTGGATCACCCAAGGTTTATCGATCTCGGGGAGGAAGAGGTCAAAGATATCCCTCTCATGCAACCCCGCAACCACAAAGCAAGAAGTCTCTTGTGTCCCCAACACACCTAATAGGTGCACTAGTTCGGCGAAGAGATAGTGAAATACAGGTGGTATGAATAAATGCGAGCGAGTAGTAACGAGTGCTGGAAAAGTGCTTGCTGGCGTGTAGTTGATGGTGGTAATATGGTAGCAGTAGTAACACGATAGAAACAATAAACAAGCAGCGATAGCGATATTTAGGAACAAGGCCTAGGGAATAGACTTTCACTAGTGGACACTCTCAACTTTGATCACATAACAGAATAGATAAATGCATACTCTACACTCTTGTTGGATGATGAACACATTGCGTAGGATTACACGAACCCTCAATGCCGGAGTTAACAAGCTCCACAATTCAATGTTCATATTTAAATAACCTTAGAGTGTAAGATAGATCAACACGACTAAACCAAGTACTAACACAGCATGCACACTGTCACCTTCACACTATGTAGGAGGAATAGATCACATCAATACTATCATAGCAATAGTTAACTTCACAATCTACAAGAGATCATGATCATAGCATACGCCAAGTACTAACACGGATGCACACACTGTCACCATTACACCGTGCGGGAGGAATAAACTACTTTAATAACATCACTAGAGTAGCACATGGATAAATTGTGATACAAAACACATTGCAATCATAAAGAGATATAAATAAGCACTTCACTACGCCATTCATAACAGTGAATAAGTATTCTGTGAAATATAGCCTAAGAGACCCACACGGTGCACACAATGTCACCTTTACACACGTGGGACAAGGAGTCTCCGGAGATCACATAAGTAAAATTCACTTGACTAGCATAACGACTGATACGTCTCCGACGTATCGATAATTTCTTATGTTCTGTGCCATATTATTGATGATACCTACATGTTTTATGCACACTTTATGTCATATTTGTGCATTTTCTGGAACTAACCTATTAACAAGATGCCGAAGTGCCGATTCGTTGTTTTCTGCTGTTTTTGGTTTCGGAAATCCTAGTAACGAAATATTCTCGGAATTGGACGAAATCAAGACCCGAGGGCCTATTTTGCCACGAACCTTCCGGAAGACCGAAGAGCATACGAAGTGGGGCCACGAGGTGGCCAAACCACAAGGCGGCGCGGCCAAGGAGGGGCCCGCGCCGCCCTGTGGTGTGGGCCCCTCGTCGGCCCCCGACTCTGCCCTTCCGCCTACTTAAAGCCTCCGTCGCGAAACCCCGAGGCGAAAAAACCACGATACGGAAAACCTTACCGAGACGCCACCGCCGCCAATCCCATCTCGGGGGATTCGGAGATCTCCTCCGGCACCCTGCCGGAGAGGGGATTCATCTCCCGGAGGACTCTACACCGCCATGGTCGCCTCCGGAGTGATGAGTGAGTAGTTCACCCCTGGACTATGGGTCCATAGCAGTAGCTAGATGGTTGTCTTCTCCTCATTGTGCTTCATTGTTGGATCTTGTGAGCTGCCTAACATGATCAAGATCATCTATCTGTAATACTCTATGTTGTGTTTGTCGAGATCCGATGGATAGAGAATACCATGTTATGTTAATTATCAAGTTATTGCATATGTGTTGTTTATGATCTTGCATGCTCTCCGTTATTAGTAGAGGCTCTGGCCAAGTTGATTCTAGTAACTCCAAGAGGGAGTATTTATGCTCGATAGTGGGTTCATGCCTGCATTGACACCTGGGACAGTGACAGAAAGTTCTAAGGTTGTGTTGTGCTGTTGCCACTAGGGATAAAACATTGATGCTATGTCCGAGGATGTAGTTATTGATTACATTACGCACCATACTTAATGCAATTGTCCGTTGTTAGCAACTTAATACTGGAGGGGTTCGGACGATAACCCTGAAGGTGGACTTTTTAGGCATAGATGCGGTTGGATGGCGGTCTATGTACTTTGTCGTAATGCCCAATTAAATCTCACTATACTTATCATGACATGTATGTGCATTGTTATGCCCTCTCTATTTGTCAATTGCCCGACTGTAATTTGTTCACCCAACATGCTTTTATCTTATGGGAGAGACACCTCTAGTGAACTGTGGACCCCGGTCCATTCTTTTAATACTCGAAATACAAATCTGTCTGCAATACTTGTTTTTACTCGTTTTCTCGCAAACAATCATCTTCCACACAATTCGGTTAATCCTTTGTTACGGCAAGCCGGTGAGATTGACAACCTCACTTGTTTCGTTGGGGCAAAGTACTTTGGTTGTGTTGTGCGGGTTCCACGTTGGCGCCGGAATCCCTGGTGTTGCGCCGCACTACATCCCGCCGCCATCAACCTTCAACGTGCTTCTTGGCTCCTCCTGGTTCGATAAACCTTGGTTTCTTTCTGAGGGAAACTTGCTGCTGTGCGCATCATACCTTCCTCTTGGGGTTTCCCAACGAACGTGTGAAATACACGCCATCAAGCATATTTTCTGGCGCCGTTGCCGGGGAACGAAGAAAAGTTACACCACGAAGATTTCTAACTCCCACGCCAACTACGCGCCAGCATATTTTCTGGCGCCGTTGCCGGGGAGATCAAGACACGCTGCAAGGGGAGTCTCCACTTCTCAATCTCTTTACTTTGTTTTTGTCTTGCTTTATTTTATTTACTACTTTGTTTGCTGCATTATATCAAAACACAAAAAAATTAGTTGCTAGCTTTACTTTATTTACTATCTTGTTTGCTATATCAAAAACACAAAAAAAATTAGTATACTTGCATTTACTTTATCTAGTTTGCTTTATTTACTGTCTTGCACTCTATATTAAAAATACAAAAAAATTAGTTACTTTTGTTACCATGTCTAGCTCTGAACCTGTTGCTTCTTCGCCTGAAGAATTAGTCTTCACTTTTAAACAAGGGGATGAGGAGAGTTTTAAGGATGCTTGGTCTAGAATTTTTACTTCTTATCGTAAAGCTGAACCTCAAATGACTCTAAGTTTGCTCCTTAGTAATTTTTATTTTGGTCTTATGATTCGCTATAGATATGCTTTGGATACTTTAGTGGGAGGAGATTTCCTTCATTGCAATGGGGATCAAGCTTTTAATGCCATAAAGAAGTTGGTTGCATCACATGATTCAGCTAATAACTTTGATTCAGCCCTTATTAGCATTTATAATAGATTAAACAATCTCGAGATAAGTACATCTCGCATGGATGACAACTATCACCATATTCGTAATCGTCTTGAACAAGTTTTAGTGAACTCTAAACCTTCATTATGGGATCCTACTGTTAAAATTGTTATCGGTGATCAAACTCTTTGTGCCAACTGTGATATTATGTCTGAATTTTGCCTTATACCGGAGAGCATTTATAAATCTTTGAAACTTTGGGGAGTTGATGAAGGAGGAGAAGAAATAACTCTCATTGATAACTCTGTTATAATTCCTAAGGGAATAGCCGCTGGTGTGCATACAACCATTCTTGGAAGAACAATATCCATTGATTACCTTGTTATTGAATGTGTAGGGACAGGAAAAATCACACTCGGAAGATCCCTGCTAAAACTATTGGGAGCAGTCATAGATGTGGGAGAAGGCATCCTAGATTTCACCTCTATACCGGGGGGGAATCATACATTTCCTAAATCAAAGAGAAAGAAAAACAACAAGAAAGGTAAGGGTAAAGCCCAAGGTAAGGATGATGCACCATTCTCCGATAACACTTGATATACACTTTCTGCGCCTAGCTGAAAGACGTTAAAGAAAAGCGCTTATGGGAGACAACCCATGTTTTTACTACAGTATTTTTGTTTTATATTTGAGTCTTGGAAGTTGTTTACTACTGTAGCAACCTCTCCTTATCTTAGTTTTGAGTTTTGTTGTGCCAAGTAAAGTCTTTGATAGTAAAGTAAGTACTAGATTTGGATAACTGCGCAGTTCCAGATTTCTTTGCTGTCACGAATCTGGGTCTACCTCCCTGTAGGTAGCTCAGAAAATTAAGCCAATTTACGTGCATGATCCTCAGATATGTAAGCAACTTTCATTCAATTTGGGCATTTTCATTTGAGCAAGTCTGGTGCCCTAATAAAATCCATCTTTACGGACTGTTCGTTTTGACAGATTCTGCCTTTTATTTTGCATTGCCTCTTTTGCTATGTTGGATGAATTTCTTTGATCCATTAATGTCCAAGTAGCTTTACGCAATGTCCAGAAGTGTTAAGAATGATTGTGTCACCTCTGAACATGTTAATTTTTATTATGCACTAACCCTCTAATGAGTTGTTTCGAGTTTGGTGTGGAGGAAGTTTTCAAGGATCAAGAGAGGAGTATGATGCAATATGATCAAGGAGAGTGAAAGCTCTAAGCTTGGGGATTCCCCGGTGGTTCACCCCTGCATATTCTAAGAAGACTCAAGCGTCTAAGCTTGGGGATGCCCAAGGCATCCCCTTCTTCATCGACAACATTATCGGGTTCCTCCCCCGAAACTATATTTTTATTCCGTCACATCTTATGCACTTTGCTTGGAGCGTCGGTTTGTTTTTGTTTTTGTTTTGTTTGAATAAAATGGATCCTAGCATTCACTTTGTGGGAGAGAGACACGCTCCGCTGTAGCATATGGACAAGTATGTCCTTAGGCTCTACTCATAGTATACATGGCGAAGTTTCTTCTTCGTTAAATTGTTATATGATGGTTGGAATTGGAAAATACTACATGTAGTAATTCTAAAATGTCTTGGATAATTTGATACTTGGCAATTGTTGTGCTCATGTTTAAGCTCTTGCATCATATACTTTGCACCCATTAATGAAGAAATACTTAGAGCTTGCTAATTTGGTTTGCATATTTGGTTTCTCTAGAGTCTAGATAACATCTAGTATTGAGTTTTGAACAACAAGGAAGACGGTGTAGAGTCTTATAATGTTTACAATATGACTTTTATGTGAGTTTTGCTGCACCGTTCATCCTTGTGTTTGTTTCAAATAACCTTGCTAGCCTAAACCTTGTATCGAGAGGGAATACTTCTCATGCATCCAAAATTCTTGAGCCAACCACTATGCCATTTGTGTCCACCATACCTACCTACTACATGGTATTTCTCCGCCATTCCAAAGTAAATTGCTTGAGTGCTACCTTTAAAATTCCATCATTCACCTTTGCAATATATAGCTCATGGGACAAATAGCTTAAAAACTATTGTGGTATTGAATATGTACTTATGCACTTTATCTCTTATTAAGTTGCTTGTTGTGCGATAACCATGCTTCTGGGGACGCCATCAACTATCTTTGTTGAATATCATGGGAGTTGCTATGCATGTCCGTCTTGTCTGAAGTAAGAGAGATCTACCACCTTAATGGTTGGAGCATGCATATTGTTAGAGAAGAACATTGGGCCGCTAACTAAAGCCATGAATCATGGTGGAAGTTTCAGTTTTGGACATATATCCTCAATCTCATATGAGAATAATAATTGTTGCCACATGCTTATGCATTAAAGAGGAGTCCATTATCTGTTGTCCATGTTGTCCCGGTATGGATGTCTAAGTTGAGAATAATCAAAAGCGAGAAATCCAAAATGCGAGCTTTCTCCTTAGACCTTTGTACATGCGGCATGGAGGTACCCCATTGTGACACTTGGTTAAAACATGTGTATTTCAAAGATCCGGTAGTCCAAGCTAATTAGGACAAGGTGCGGGCACTATTAGTATACTATGCATGAGACTTGCAACTTGTAAGATATAACTTTCATAACTCATATGCTTTATTACTACCGTTGACAAAATTGATTCATGTTTTCAAAATAAAAGCTCTAGCACAAATATAGCAATCGATGCTTTCCTCTTTGAAGGACCATTCTTTTTACTTTTATGTTGAGTCAGTTCACCTATTTCTCTCCACCTCAAGAAGCAAACACTTGTGTGAACTATGCATTGATTCCTACATACTTGCATATTGCACTTGTTATATTACTCTATGTTGACAATTATCCATGAGATATACATGTTACAAGTTGAAAGTAACCGCTGAAACTTAATCTTCCTTTGTGTTGCTTCAATACCTTTACTTTGATTTATTGCTTTATGAGTTAACTCTTATGCAAGACTTATTGATGCTTGTCTTGAAGTACTATTCATGAAAAGTCTTTGCTTTATGATTCACTTGTTTACTCATGTCATTACCATTGTTTTGATCGCTGCATTCATTACATATGTTTACAAATAGTATGATCAAGGTTATGATGGCATGTCACTTCAGAAATTATCTTTGTTATCGTTTTACCTGCTCGGGACGAGCAGAACTAAGCTTGGGGATGCTTGATACGTCTCCGACGTAACGATAATTTCTTATGTTCTATGCCATATTATTGATGATACCTACATGTTTTATGCACACTTTATGTCATATTCGTGCATTTTCTGGAACTAACCTATTAACAAGATGCCGAAGTGCCGATTGCTGTTTTCTCGCTGTTTTTGGTTTCAGAAATCCTAGTAACGAAATATTCTCGGAATTGGACGAAATCAAGACCCAGGGGCCTATTTTGCCACGAACCTTCCAGAAGACCGAAGAGCATACGAAGTGGGGCCACGAGGTGGCCAAACCACAAGGCGGCGCGGCCAAGGAGGGGCCCGCGCCGCCCTGTGGTGTGGGCCCCTCGTCAGCCCCCCGACTCTGCCCTTCCGCCTACTTAAAGCCTCCGTCGCGAAACCCCTGAGGCGAAAAAACCACGATACGGAAAACCTTACTGAGACGCCGCCGCCGCCAATCCCATCTCGGGGGATTCTGGAGATCTCCTCCGGCACCCTGCCGGAGAGGGGATTCATCTCCCGGAGGACTCTACACCGCCATGGTCGCCTCCCGGAGTGATGAGTGAGTAGTTCACCCCTGGACTATGGGTCCATAGCGGTAGCTAGATGGTTGTCTTCTCCTCATTGTGCTTCATTGTTGGATCTTGTGAGCTGCCTAACATGATCAAGATCATCTATCCGTAATACTCTATGTTGTGTTTGTCGGGATCCGATGGATAGAGAATACCATGTTATGTTAATTATCAAGTTATTGCATATGTGTTGTTTATGATCTTGCATGCTCTCCGTTATTAGTAGAGGCTCTGGCCAAGTTGATGCTAGTAACTCCAAGAGGGAGTATTTATGCTCGATAGTGGGTTCATGCCTGCATTGACACCGGGACAGTGACAGAAAGTTCTAAGGTTGTGTTGTGCTGTTGCCACTAGGGATAAAACATTGATGCTATGTCCGAGGATGTAGTTATTGATTACATTACGCACCATACTTAATGCAATTGTCTGTTGTTAGCAACTTAATACTGGAGGGGGTTCGGACGATAACTCTGAAGGTGGACTTTTTAGGCATAGATGCGGTTGGATGGCGGTCTATGTACTTTGTCGTAATGCCCAATTAAATCTCACTATACTTATCATGACATGTATGTGCATTGTTATGCCCTCTCTATTTGTCAATTGCCCGACTGTAATTTGTTCACCCAACATGCTTTTATCTTATGGGAGAGACACCTCTAGTGAACTGTGGACCCCGGTCCATTCTTTTAATACTGAAATACAAATCTGCCGCAATACTTGTTTTTACTGTTTTCTCTGCAAACAATCATCTTCCACACAATTCGGTTAATCCTTTGTTACAGCAAGCCGGTGAGATTGACAACCTCCCTGTTTCGTTGGGGAAAAGTACTTTGGTTGTGTTGTGCAGGTTCCACGTTGGCGCCGGAATCCCTGGTGTTGCGCCGCACTACATCCCGCCGCCATCAACCTTCAACGTGCTTCTTGGCTCCTCCTGGTTCGATAAACCTTGGTTTCTTTCTGAGGGAAAACTTGCTGCTGTGCGCATCATACCTTCCTCTTGGGGTTGCCCAACGAACGTGTGAAATACACGCCATCAACGACATCTAGATTACAAGCATCATCATATGAATCTCAATCATGAAAGCAGCTCATGAGATTATTGTATTGAAGTACATAGGAGAGAGATGAACCACATAGCTACCGGTACAGCCCCGAGCCTCGATGGAGAACTACTCCCTCCTCATGGGAGACAGCAGCGTTGATGAAGATGGCGGTGGAGATGGCAGCGGTGTCGATGGAGAAGCTTTCCGGGGGCACTTCCCCGCTCCGGCAGGGTTCCGGAACAGAGACTCCTGTCCCCCAGATCTTGGCTTCGCGATGGCGGCGGCTCTGGAAGGTTTCTGTGGGTTTCGTCCAACGTAATAGGGTTTTCGCGACGGAGGCTTTAAATAGGCGGAAGGGCAGCCTCGTAGGGGGCTCGGGGCCACCACACCATAGGGCGGCGCGGCCCCCTCCGGCCGCGCCGGGGTGTGGTGTGGGGCCCCCGGGGCTTCCCTCGGCGGCTCTCGAGTGTTCTGGATGGTTCCGGGAAAAATAGGAACCCGGGCGTTGATTTCGTCCGATTCCGAGAATATTTCGTTACTAGGATTTCTGAAACCAAAAACAGCAGAAAACAGGAACTGGCACTTCGGCATCTTGTTAATAGGTTAGTTCCAGAAAATGCACGAATATAACATAAAGTGTGCATAAAACATGTAGATAACATCAATAATGTGGCATGGAACATAAGAAATTATCGATACGTCGGAGACGTATCACCAGGTCACGCGGAGAAGTGGAGGAGGCAAGGCATCATGAAGGACACTGCGACGGTTCTGCTCTGCCACGACATGACCCGACGAAGAAAAAGCAGAGTGATTTTGGAATTGTCATTTCCAAAACCAGGGGGGCATGTGTTATCACCAGAATTTGACCGGATCAGAGGTGGGCCGCGATTAAAGATGGACTTGAAGAATATACATGGAAGAAATACATGAATCGGCCTCATATGCAAAGTTTGGGCTAGTTTGCCCGTGTATCTGTAAATATAGTAGGATACGTGTCGGTTAGATAGAATTTGGCTCGTGCACGGTTGGGATTATTCCCACGTTAGAAAGTCTACGGACTATAAATATGTATCTAGGGTTTATGAAAGAAACAACAATCACGTTCACCACAAACCAATCTAGGCGCATCGCCAACTCCCTTGTCTCGAGGGTTTTCTTCCGAGTAAGCATCATGCTGCCTAGATCGCATCTTGCGATCTAGGCAAGATACGTTTATTCGTTGTTCATGCGTTGCTCGTGCCGAAGCCTTGTTGATGGCGAGCAACGTAGTTATCATAGATGTGTTAGGGTTAGCATTGTTTCATCGTATCATATGCTTTCGTCCGTGCAACCCTTAGACGTCTAGCCGCCCTTACACCTATCTTAGGTGTAAGGGCGGCACCCCGCTTGATCATTATTTAGTAGATCCGATCCGTTATGATTGCTCCTTGTTCTTCAAGGATTAGTTTAATATCTGCATAGTTAGGCCTTACAAACGGGTTGAAGGATCCAGTGGCGCGTAGGGTGTAGTTTGCTAGCCCTAGACATGATGTTCCGGGGATCAACTTCATGTTGGTTTTTAGGCCTTGTCTAGGGTCGGTTTACGATCACCGTGCGTGGCCGCCAGGCTCAATCACGCGTAGGATGTTCCGATTATGTGGTGAAAACCCCAAATCGTAGTAGGTCGTATTAGCTTTATTTTGATCAAGCAGGACCACCATATGATTGTACACCTCGTACGAATCATGGGTGAATCGGCTCCTTGAGCCGATTCACAGGACAACCTGAGAGCCGATCGAGGCTCGTATTTAATGTTTACGTGTATGCCATGCAGGAAACTAAGCGAGGCAAATCCATCACCTTCCTGACCAGGTATAGGTCAGGTGGCACGCCCTTGCACCAGCATCGGACGTGCGTGCCGAGTCTTTGCGGGCCGTCGCTCGAGGGACCAGGGCCAGCCGCAGTCCTGGGAGCCTCCCGGCTCTGCTGTGTTGCCCGTCGCTGCTCGCCGGTGGGTTTCTGACCGCAACAATTTCACTATCTCTTCGCCGAACTAGTGCACCTATACATCTGACAAGTGTATTAGGTGTGTTGGGGACATAAGAGACTTCTTGTATCGTGATTGCAGGGTTGCTTGAGAGGGATATCTTTGACCTCTTCCTCCCTGAGTTCGATAAACCTTGGGTGATTCACTTAAGGGAAAACTTTCTGCTGTTCTACAAACCTCTGCTCTTGGAGGCCCAACACTGTCTACAGGAAAAGGAGTGTGCGTAGACATCAAGCTATTTTCTGGCGCTGTTGCCGGGGAGGTAAGGTAAAAGGTATTCACATCCTCCGACTACTAAGCTATTTCCTAGTCTTGTTGCCGGTGTGTGAGTGCCCGAAGCTATTTCCTTTAGATCCTGCAATTGCATCTTTTTGTTTCTTCTTTACACTAGTTAGGCATAATGGACAACAATGAGCTTTTTATTCTATTTTCTGAGTTAAGACATGGATTGTTTGATGCGAAAATTAAAAAACCTATGGAACCTTATTTGCATGCTAGTAGTAATATTAGTATGAACGCTTTGAACACCATTGTTGATAATGATATAGAAAGTTCTAAGCTTGGGGAAGCTGGTTTTGATGATGGATACTTTTGTACACCCACGCATGGGTGTGGGTGTTTCCGTCACCGTTCATTGTGCTTTAAGATTCGGATAAAAAGAGGAGAGAGAAAGGAATCTTTCTATCTACCATGGTGGGCACGAATCTCGAGGAATAAATGAACGGTGATAGAAACATCCACACCCATGCGTGGGTGTACAAAAGTATTTCCATACAACATGACTGACATGTTAATGGAAATGTCGCAAAAAGTTTACATATGGTGGACCCTCAGTCAAATGTTTGCGATGGTTGGCATATAAGCTGAGGCTTATCTTGATATATGCCGTGTGCTAATTTAATGTTACGGTCTGGAAAGCATA